>NC_048298.1:297302309-297602309 GCF_013100865.1 Trachemys scripta elegans | reverse complement strand
GGAAACTCCTGAGCTGTATATATTGACTCCGACAGTGTTGTCATAGGGCCACAATAGCTTGTTTGAGACCTCTAACGTACACTATAGCACTGGCTTGTCTCTTCACAAAAGCTGGAACAGAGAGGGTGGGGGTGGGGACACACACTGAAAACTAAAGATACACAAATGCTAGGAAGAGTTTTGTCCCATCACTCTGTTTGTTCACAAGCTTTCACTAACATCATCTTTTAGAAATGTTTAAATCTAGAGTAACCTGAGCTTCTGCCAAGCTATGACTTTGGAATAAATCAAACTTTTATTTTCTTTCAAAGTATATCTGAAACTGATATTTAATTATGAACAGAGGACAATTAAAAGAATACAGACAGAGTTTAGTCTCCTGCCTTGAGTATTGCAATTAGCAGGCTATATTTACATGCCAGGGGGCTCTCCTAGAAGAAGACTGCTTGGTCACACAGCTGGATAAATCACTAATTGCTTTTATTAATGAAGAATGCTTTTCTTCTTTAGCTGGTATTTCATGAACTTGTAATTCCTCTTTGATTAATAAAGCATGAATCCTACAAATCAAACTACACTGAAACCTTTTTAAGAGTTACCTAACAAACTGCATTTTAAACAGGAAGCAACATTTGAGTTTCAAACACAGCTAATTTTGATGTCAATAATGAAAATAATTGTTGAGTGATCTTTGAGCTAACAAAACTAACATATCTGAAAAACATTTGTCATGTTAAAAATATTGGACCTAATGTATAAGGAGTCATAGTAGAAAACTCAGGTTTCCTTTAGCATGCAAAAATTCTGCATGCATCAAACACTGAATAATGTGATATAACTTGTAATAAATGTGCAACACACAGGAGGGCCAGTAAGAAACAGATTATTGCTTCTTATCCTAATCACTTAATATAGGTGAGGGTTACAAAAGATTAATACTTCTGGAACATAAATCGCCATTGTCTACTGTTATATTTTCCTCTATTTTGTGTGACTATAATTCAAATAAAAACAGAGTGCAAATTAAAATGAACAAGAATAAAGTGGCACCTTTAGTCACTCTTGTGGTGCATTTGAAAGGAGAACTGGCATTTTTTTTTTTATTTAGCCATAGAAAAACCTTTTCCTAGGGCTGTATGTAGCCAATCCAGCACCACATACTCTGTTCTTATTGCTAAAACTTCTGGAATGGGTGTTTCAGTAGAAAACCTGCTGTAGCTGAACAAAGAATACCATTCAGGTTTTGGCTTATGACATTCTGCTTGTGGTAACAGAGGACTGTGATTCAGGCCCTGAATTAAAAGCATGGCTCCCTGAAGTCCATTCTTTGAAGAGCTAAGGCACTGGGTCAGTGGAGTGATAACATTTGAAGCAAATTTTTCAAATGTGAGTATAAAACACATTCTATAAGATTTTATTCTGGGTAATTATAGGGCTTACATTAGGAAAGAAAGCTGCATCCACCCGTGCACCAGTGACTTACTGTCCTAAATATATGTGCTCTAAAGGATGTAGTCCAATGACTGGTGCAGTGCTCAGATTATAGCATGCCACAGCTCACAACCACAAAATCCCATACCTAATTCTTCTCCAAAACTCACTGTTGTCCTATTATTCCTTATATTCCTTCCACTATTGTAAGCACTTCCATGTTCCAGGGAAGCTGGGAAAACACTGTGTACTCAAGAAAAACATCTCCAGGCCAACAGACATTCCTAAACGAAGACAAATAGCTGTAGTAGTGGTGTTAAGGAAAGAAGGAGAGGAAGAGCCCAAAGGTCACTTTAGGGTTAGCAAGGCCATGGGATGATCGCAGCCACCACTCCCAGGAGAAAACGTAGGGTACTGGTGGTTGGTGACTCTCTTCTGAGGGGGACGGAGGCACCCATCTGTCACCCTGACATGGCATCCTGGGAGATATGCTGCCTGCCAGGAACTGGTATCCGAGACGTTACGGAGGAATTGTTGAGGATCATCTGGCCCTCTAACTACTACCCCATGCTACTCATCCATGTGGGCACTAATGATAATGTGAGGTATGACCCTCAGCAGATCAGAAGTGACTACAGGGCTCTGGAAATAAGGGTGAAGGAGTTGGGAGCGCAGGTGGTGTTCTCTTCGATCCTTCCGGTCAAGGGTAGGGGCCCAGGTAGAGACAGATGCATCCTGGGGATGAATGCCTGGCTGTGAGGATGGTGTCACCAGGAGGACTTCGGCTTACTTGACCACAGGATGCTGTTTCAGGAAGAAGGACTGCTAAGCAGAGATGGGGTCCACCTATTGAGGAAGGGGAAGAGCATATATGGATACAGACTGGCTAACCTAGGGAGGAGGGCTTTAAACTAGGTTTGAAGGGAGAAGGTGACCAAAGCCCACAGGTAAGTCAAAAACATGGAGACCTAGGAGAAAGGTTGGAATTTGGGGGGAGCATAGGCTGTTATAGCAGGAATAAGGGAGGGACAAGACAAAACTATGACATTGCTGGTATCACGGAGACTTGGTGAGATAATATGCATGGCTGGAATATTGGTATAGAAGGGTACAGCTTGCTCAGGAAGGACAGGCAAGGAAAAAAGGGAGGAGGTGTCGCCCTGTATATTAAAAATGTATACATTTGCAATGCGGTTGAGATGGAAATAGGAGATAGGCTTATTGCAAGTCTCTGAGTAAGGATAAAAAGGATAAAAAACAAGGGTGATGTCATGGTAGGGGGTCTACTACAGAACACCTAACCAGGAAGAAGAGGTGGATGACACTTATTATAAACTGCTAACAAAATCATCCAAAGCACAGGACTTGGTGGTGATGGAGGACTTCAACTACTCAGACATCTGTTGGGAAAATAACACAGCAGGGCACAGATTATTCAGCAAGTTCTTGGAATGTATTGGAGACAAATTTTATTTCAGAAGGTGGAGAAATCTAGTAGGGGAGAGGCTGTTCTAGATTTGATTTTGACAAATAGGGAGGAACAGGTTGAGAATTTGAACATGGAAGGCAGTTTGGATGAAAGTAATCATGAAATGATAGAGTTCATGATTCTAAGGTATGGTAGGAGGGAGAACATCAAAATAAAGATAATGGATTTCAAGAAGGTAGACTTTAGCAAACTCAGGGAGTTAGTAGGTAAGATCCCATGGGAAGCAAGTCTAAGGAGAAAAACAATTGAAGACAGTTGGCAGTTTTTCAAAGAGACATTATTAAGGGCACAAGAGCAAACTATCCCACTGCATAGGAAAGATGGGAAGTATGGTAAGACACCACCCTGGCTTAACCAGGAGATCGTCAATGATTTAAAAATCAAGAGTCCTACAAAAAGTGGAAACTAGGTCAAATGACAAAGGATGAATATAAACAAATAACAACACAAGTAGGTAGGGAGAAAATTAGAGAGACCAAGGCACAAAACAAGATCAAACTAGCTAGAAACATAAAGGGTAAACATTCTACAAATACATTAGAAGCAAGAGGACAGGATAAGTCTGTTACTCAATGAGGGAGGAAAAATAATAACAGAAAATGTGGAAATGGCAGAGGTGCTTAATGACATCTTTGTTTTGGTTTTCACCAAGAAGTTTGGTGGTGATTGGACATCTAACATAGTGAATGTCAGTGAAAATGAGGTAGGATTAGAGGCTAAAATAGGGAAAGAACAAGTTAAAAAATTACTTAGACAAGTTAGATGTCTTCAAGTCACCGGGGCCTGATGAAATGCATCCTAGAATACTCAAGGAGCTGACTGAGGAAATATCTGAGCCATTAGTGATTATCTATGAAAAGTCATGGAAGATGGGAGAGATTCCAGAAGACTGGAAAAGGGCAAATATAGTGCCCATCTATAAAAAGGGAAATAAGGACAGCCCGAGGAATTACAGACTAGTCAGCTTAACTTCTGTACCCGGAAAGATAATGGAGCAAATAATTAAGCAATCAATTTTCAAACATCTAGAAGATAATAAGGTGATAAATAATAGTCAGTATGGATTTGTCAGGAACAAACTAACCTGATAGCTTTCTTTGACAGGGTAACAAGCCTTGTGGATGGGGGAAAGTGGAAGATGTGGTATATCTTGACTTTAGTACGGCTTTTGATAGTGTCTCGTGTGACCTTCTCATAAACTAGGGAAATGCAACCTAGATGGAGCTACTATAAGGTGGGTTGGAAAACCATTCCCAAAGAGTAGTTATCAGTGGTTCACAGTCATGCTGGCAGGGCATAACGAGTGGGATTCCGCAGGGATCAGTTTTGGGTCCGGTTCTGTTCAATATCTTCATCAATGATTTAGATAATGGCATGGAGAGTACACTTATAAAGTTTGTGGGTGATACCAAGCTGGGAGGGGTTGTAAGTGCTTTGGAGGATAGAATTAAAATTCAAAATGATCTGGACAAACTGGAGAAATGGTCTGAAGTAAATAGAATGAAATTCAATAAGGACAAATGCAAAGTACTCCACGTAGGAAGGAACAATCAGTTGCATACATACAAAATGGGAAATGACTGTCTAGGAAGGAGTACTGCGGAAAGGGATCTGGGGGTCATAGTGGATCACAAGCTAAATATGAGTCAACAGCGTAACACTGTTGCAAAAAAAGCGAACATCATTCTGGGATATATTAGCAGGAGTGTTTGTAAGCAAGACACAAGAAGTAATTCTTCCTCTCTACTCTGCACTGATTAGGACTCAACTGGAATATTGTGTCCAGTTCTGGGTGCCACATTTTAGGAAAGATGTGGACAAATTGGAAAAGGTCCAGAGAAGAGCAATAAAATGATTAAAGGTCTAGAAAACATGACCTATGAGGGAAGATTGAAAGAATTGGGTTTGCTTAGTCTGGAAAAGAGAAGACCGAGAGGGGACATAACAGTTTTCAAGTACATAAAAGTTGTTAGGAGGAGGAGGGAGAAAAGTTGTTCTTAATCTCTGAGGAAAGGACAAGAAGCAATGGGCTTAAATTGCAGCAAAGGCAGTTTAGGTTGGACATTAGGAAAATCTTCCTAACTGTCAGGGTGGTCAAGCACTGAAATAAATTGCCTAGGGAGGTTGTGGAATCTGTATGGAGATTTTTAATATCAGGTTAGACAAACACCTGCCAGGAATGGTCTAGATAATACTTAGTCCTGCCATGAGTGCAGGGGACTGGACTAGATGACCTCTCGAGGTCCCTTCCAGTCCTATGATTTATGTTAGTAGAAGATAAGGGGTTTATGGTTCTGACAAGGAGGGTATTCATTGTTTCAGTGCTGCGGTGCTGAGTGCCTCTTGGGAGGGCTTTGGATTCAATGAAAATATCCCTGGGATCCACACGGAGTTGTGGCCTTAGAAGATGAAGGTACTCCATCTCATGTGGGAGTTGCACAACACTTTGGAGGATTGTGCTTGGAGGAAGAAACAAGGCCAATGAGTTGATGTTAGTTCTGTAGTGCTGTTTACTTTCTGCTGAACTAGTAACCTAGTTGTGACAATTCAGTTTGTCTACATGTACCTATATTGTACTACAAACTCCATTTTGATTTATGCATAGCCTTTTGATTGCAAGACTGTCCTGTACTTCCCTGTTGTCTTTTTATCTCCATCTTGGACAGAAATTCTAAGGGGTGTTGACACCGGGAGAACGATGCTGAGCAATGAAAGATTGTTATCATTGAATGACTTTACCCTGGCAATACAATGGGTATGCTAAAGAGTGTAGCCAAAACTACAATAAACCAGTTTTTCCAGTCAGGACTCCAGGTGGGCAGTAACAAGCAACTGACCATCTGTCAGGGGACTTTGGTCACCTGAAAAAGGCTTGGAGGCTGACCAGGAGGGACACATGACTGAGGGAACTGTAAGTTCTATAAGGACAAGGTCTACTCTTAGTCATACCTTACCCACCGGAACAAAAAGGCAAGACTGGGCAGGAATGAAGAGGGTCCTGGGACCCTGAAAAGACATTGACCAAATCCTAAAGAATGCTCAAGAGTGGTGAGGAAACTGAGGCAGGTTTTTTGCATGCAATTGTTTATTAGATCTGTGTATCTCTTGTGACTTGTCTGAGTAAAGCTTGTTTAGTTTAGAAATCCGTCTGCAAAATCTCTGTTAGTTGCTTCAACTATCATATGTTCCTGAAGGGTTAAACTATAAATTGGAGTATCTGGGGGTGGGGCAGAGGATGTGCTTAGTCTATTGGGGAGACTTCAGGGAAGGGGATCATTCAACACTAGTACTGGGACAAAAGGCAGCTGTACAGTGGGTTCCCATTCCCTAGATACAAGGCAGCCTTTGCCTGGGATGTATGCCCAAAAGGTCAGAGACAGTGCTCACATCTGGGGAGCTCAGAAGCACTCCAATCTAGTGTGTTGATCCAAACACAGCTGCCTGATGAACATTCACAAAAGGCAGCTCAGCCAGGATTGTGACACTAGTGTTAAATGAGAATTATTATGTAAAAATGCCATGGAAGTTTATCATTTTACAAAATGAAGTATGTTTGTCAAATAGACTTCATTCCCCCCTTATTGATGCAACAGGTGAAAGAAAAGTGAAAGCCCCAAACTTTCCAATAATACAATAAATAAAATACCAGCTGCTGCTAGAAAATTCTACAGGGAAAAAAAGTTTTGTAGAAATAGTTTTTATCTAACCTGTACCTTTTCCTTTCCGTTACTATAACTTACCTGTCATTCAGCAACCAAGGGAGCAATGCTTGGCATGTTTTACAAACATTTTATGGAACCTGAGGAAAAATGAAAATGTCACTTTTCTAATACTGTGTAATCCTGCAAACTAAATGCCTTTTTTTGTACTGAATGACAAGAGTGGGAGCTGCTAGCAATATAAAATTTCCTTAAGGCATAGAAAGGAAGAGTCCAGGACTTGGATGGTATCTAAATGGGACACACTGGGTAAATAGTCAAAGGTTAGTGTTCATGTCATCTTGCCCAGGTATTGTGGGCCAGATCCTCAACTGGGGTAAATCAATGTAATTCCAATGGAGCTAGGCTGACTTATACCAGCTGAGGATCTGGCCCTGAATATGTATTTTTATTTGCAGTGTAGTTGTAGCCTTGTTGCTCCCAGGATATTAGAGAGACAAGGTGGGTGAGGTAATATTTTTTACTGGACCAACTTCTGTTGGTGGAAGAGACAAGCTTCCTCAGAGCTTCAGGACCTGAAAAAGAGCTCTATAAGCTTGTCTCTCTCACCAACAGAAGTTGGTCCAGTAAAAGATATTACCTCACCCACCTTGTCTCTCTGTTTATTTTTAATGATTTATAGTTGCTAGAGCACCGAATGCTAGAAGTGGCATTTACAGAAATTAAAAACATAATTGGCCGGGTTCATCCCTGATGTAACTATCTTGATTTCAGCCACGTTGTGCCAAGGATGAACTTTGCCCAAGCCATATAACATTTTCCACAATGTACCTACTAAACCATGACAGCTGCCAAAAATAAATTAGTGAAAATAAAAGAGACAAGACAAGACAAAACAAAAATTAATCAACCAAATGCTCGTCCCAACAAAAGGGCCTAACTCAAATCAGTGCTGCCTGGCTTGGGTTCTGGCAGACCTATGAGGGGTGAGTTCCAAAGGCAGGACACAATTCACTCAGAGCTCTCATGAATGCCTGGGGTGCTTGGCCTGGAATAACACAGATTGGCATCTATTACACACTGAGGGCCAGATAGATGCATAGGAGAGGACAGTACACAAAGGCTAGGCCCACAAAGGGGAACTGAGCTTAGCGTTGCAGTGCCTGACATTTAGGCGCTTTGCCATGTAGTGGAATCCAGAGACCTAAATGAGGCTCCCTATGCACTGCATGGGAAGAGTCAAGCCCCTAACAATGGACTTCAAAAAAGTCAGTAAACTGAGCAGGGAGCTGCTAAAGCTAGCCAAACAGAAATGGCAAGGAGAGGTGTGTGGCCTAAGTCCCGCCCTTCAAGTGACTCTAATTATTTATCCAAAGTAGGATAACTTCAACAGGAGAGACTGAGGGAAGACCCCCCTGCAGAATATCCCATAGCTCAATTGCTAGGGTACTTGCCTACAAGATAGGATTTGGACTTGTCTTCTTTCTCCCTGCCTAGCAGGAGGGGAGGTGGAATTGAACCTCCACATTCCCAGTGAGTTCTCTAACCAATAGGCCAAAAGTTAAAAGCTAAGCCTCCTTTGGCCACACTTTGGATGAGACTCCGCAGGTGAGATAGATGCTCCTCTGTCTGTCTTTCCCTAGTTTTTGGATTGTGCTGGGGGCTAGGTGGGTGATTAATGTCCGGACACCTAGAGGGAGGCAGCAGGGTGCATGCCCAGAGACAGGAACTTAGGTGAAACTTTTACCGCCAAAATTCAGGCACTGAGAGTGAGTTTAGGAGCCTATGGGGTTAGGCAGCAGCTGAACGGAGTGTTGTGGATTGCAGAGGAGCCTAAAACAGGACGCAGGCAGCTAAATACTTTGGTGGATCCAGACCTAAGTTCTTGTTCCAAATCAGGCAGAGGGGGATTAAAACCTGTTTCTTATAGCTCATGTCAGTGCCCTAGGCACTGGGCAATTGGACACACATACATACTTTGTGTGCCCCCAAAATTCCTAACCTGCTTGTCCTTGACTGTCTTCTGTGCAGGTTAGGTGGTGTGCTAAGCAACCTACCAGATCAGGCCCTGTAGGGAAGATACGTGGGTGAATCTCACTGGGGCTTAGGCATGAGCGAGGCTGCTGAGCAACTCAGCAGTGTCAGGACTTAGATGGCTTTGCACATGCCCACTTGCAGAAACTTAGGCACCTATGGGAATTTGTGCACAGGGAAAGGCAGCGGGTGAGTGAGTGGCTTTGTGAATATCGATGGCACCTGGATCTCAGACTTAGGTTCTTAAAGAGGCAGTTGGGTGACTCATTAAGTCCCTTTATGAATGTAGCCCCTCACTTCTGTCCAGGGTTTTGCGAATTAGTATATGTTTCCATTGTGCATGCTATTCGTACAAAGAAAGTTTCAAAATGTGTGGGTGGAGGAGCTAACGGAGATGCATTTACCTTTAATAATCTTGATGGCACTATTCTCATTCAGTCTGGTGTTTTATCTGTTAAACAGCTCTTTTGATATCCGCCAGCTCTTCAATTAATTCTTTTGTTTGCTTTTCAGAGTATAATGTGTCAGCCTGATTCTCATCCTCAATAAACTGCAGTGTTTGCTGCTCAACCTCTTGAATCTGGGCTCTTATATGCTTATAGACATGGACAGCTTGGTTATGGGAGGCAGCATACACCCTCGGAAAGATGTGGGGGAAAGCTTACAAGCAAAGCAGTCAAAAATAAATTACACAATCCATAAATTGGGTTCACTTAGCAAGCAAGATACTATAGCCTGAGTGAAAGACAAAGATGCTGAATTAGTAGGACTGTGTAAACTCAGTGTCTGTGGGTTGCCGAGATTTAACATTTCTGCTATATTACTATTGGTTTCATTAAGTGAGTTTTTGATAGACTGGTAGGCACTGTTATCAAAGTCTGTCTGGTTTTGGAACTATAAACTCTCAGTTTTCAGAGGTTTCTATGTACTTGTCTGTTAAAAAAAATCTCTCTGGGCTAACATTTGCCAAGAGCAGTCTCAGTTTGGGAATGGAATTTTGGTTTTCTGATTAGTTGTGAGGGAAATCCTATTATGCCATTGCAAAGTGCACAAAACACTTGCAGATACTTTTCTGCATGACCTGCTAATTTCCTGGGGAAGGGGGGAGGAAATGCCTTGCCCATTCTGGAGCAGTCACCTTTGAGTTTCAAGTTCTGCAAAAGCCTCAAAGTAGCACTAGCTTTGAAAAGTATGAGGGCTTAGTGGAGAGATTATTGGATTCTGCACCCCAGCTGGAGATACTGGTCCTTGGCGCTCTTCCTGTTTATCTCCGGGTGGGCTGACCTTTTAAGGAGAATTAGGCTCAGCCCATCCTGTGCTTAGTTATCTGCCTCCCAGGTGATGAGGTGTGGGTTTAGGCTGCTGTTGGGTCAGGTGATCATATGCTGGTAGCCTGAAGTGGTGCTTCCTATAAGAGGGAACCTGCTGAGTTAGAGAAGAACCTTCAGGGAGGTTCTTGTGGGAGATGTTGGGGTAGGAAAAACCTGGGAGATGTGTCTCCAGAGAGACCTGGAGTCTGGTGTGTGTGTCCAACTTAGCTCTCGTCCTCAGAGGGAACTAGAGAGCTGGGCTTACAGCCTTGATACAAAGGGAATTAGGAGGCCCTGAGGAAGGGTATTTCTAGAAGGAAACATGCTGGACAGGATCATGCAGTGTGGTGCTGAAGGGAGCTGACACGTGCATTTGCTCAGAGGTCCTGGCTGGGACTTATGGTAAGGGGGAGAGATGAGTCCCTTCTACAGTCCAGTCCAAGAGGGCAAATGGATTAAGGAAACTAGGAGAGGCGCTATAGCCCAGTGAGGGTGAAAACATTGTGTGACCTTTGTGTGACTGAACAGGGGAAGACCTTATGTGAGGTTGCTGCATGACTATCTTTGTTTTGCTGGACTTCTTTAATACTCTTTCCTGAAAGTATATAGACTCTGTGATATGGCTGAATCATGAGAGTTGAACAATGTGGGGTTACTGAGGCAGTAGCAGGGGCAGATGCTGGATGAGATAAGACCCTTTCAGACACCTCCCCAAGGGTTCCTGCCACTAATGAAAAGGGAGCTGTAGGTGGGGAAGAAGCTACCTAACTGTTACTTCTACTTCCATATCTGCTTTAGTAAGTGAAGGGCTGGGAAGCTTACTGAGACAAACAAGAGGTTCCATGCAGACCTTGCAGAGGGACTGACAAAAATGTGAGTTTATTTTTATTTTGCTCAAACTGGTTCATTAACTTCTAATTATGATAAATAAGAAGTAGGCCAAACTTGATTTTAATTATCAGGGGGTAGCTGTGTAAGTCTGTATCTACAAAAACAACAGAGAGTCTGGTGGCACCTTAAAGACTAACAGATTTATTTGGGCATAAGCTTTCGTGAGTAAAAACTCCTTGTTGTTTTTGTTGATTTTAATTGTTGTTCAGCTTGATCACTTAAACATCTCTACTTTTTTATAGCATGGCTGCTTTATTAGACACAACAGTTATATTTCTGAATGATTCTCTCTGTAACTTGGATCTCTGTGGAACAGAAATTGACTTTTCCAAGAATAGAATGGAACCAAACTGGGGTCAAACTCTAAAGGAGTGGAAGGTGGAGAGCAAGGGTGAATGCTCAGTGGTGCTTCCTGCCTGAGGGCTTAGCTCGCACTCACCTGGGCTAGAGCACACTGAAAATGCCTGTGTACACATGATGCAAACCCCTAAAGCTCACTAACTCCTCCGTTGCTATGTAGTCTGTACTGTAGTTTCAAAGTGTAGTAAGTTTGCCGCAAACTGAGTTAGTGTGAACTAGTATTTATGTGCACACAATTCTTCTGCTCACTGCTTGGGTAATCCTCCAGCTGCTATCCCACACTGCTTTGTGGACAGCCATGACTGACATGAATCCATCTGTGTACCCTCTAATGCTCTGGGGTCAAAATGACCGCTTGTGCCTGTCCCTTTTTTTTTTAGAATCTGGCCTGGAGCCAGGTTCAGCCTATTTGTGCCTGGTTTTGAGTCTATCAGTACAACAGGGAAATTATTCCAGCACCATTACACCATGCCTTGTACATCCACATGGACCCATGCAGAGATCCTTGGTCTCTGCCATCTAGGGAGAAATGACAGTGCAGCAAGCTCTTGCCAGCAACCTCTGCAATGAAAATCTATTCAAGAGCATTGTTAAAGAGATCCCCATGAAGGGGCACAGCTGGGATGCTATTCAGTGCCATATTGAAAGCAAAGAAATCATAAAAATGTACAGGATCACCAAGGATGGTAAAAACGCCTCCGGCAGCGTGCCTGCAACCTGTCCATTTTTTGAGGAGCTGGACAGGATTTTCTACAGGCATGCCACTACCAACCCTCTAACCACTGCCACCAACTGTGCAACCCAAGGACAACCAGGACTTGGAGGACGAGAACGACACTGAGGAGGACATCTTCCCAAACTGCCAGGATATCATCCCTGCTCAAGACCCTGGAGGGCAACCATATAGGAAACCGACCCCAATCCCAGCGTAAGACACAGGATGAAAATCCTGTTGAGGGGAGCTTGGAATGTAAGTGTCTATCTCTACAGTTTATTGTTGTTATGCTGCACAGCTGTGGCAACTTCTGTTGTGGGTGCCCAATGGAAGCCGCCATTTTTGGTGGATGTGAGCTTGGAGCCTTTCCAAGCCTCCAGTCCCTCCCTCCTTCTCTCCCTTGCCCAGTGCGGCCATCCTTCCTCCCAACCCCCCTTGAACACATTGTCAAAATGGTAAGTAGGACCAGTTATCTGCCTCTAACTCATGCTGACACCCCAAAAATCAATGGAGGGAGGCACATTTCCATTTCCTTTTCCCTTCCTGGCCAATGACAAGCCCCTTCCCCCCCCCCCCGCCCCCAATCCCATCTGCATGGCTCAGCCACAACATGCCCCTCACTTTGCATGGCATACTTTAAAAAAAAAAACAACCAAAAATGTTTTTGAAGGTGACTCACTCTGTACCACAAATACCAGTTACGGAACACAAATTACAGACAGATGTAAAATACAAATATGTCAGTAGCCATCTTTTACTGAGCTACCCTAGCAGCATAACCCCAAAAAATTATCAATCTAAAGAGTTTAGTTTAAGCAGCAGCAGATTCAGACAAAACAGGGGCGAAACTGGGTACCTCAAAATGTCAGGAGGTCGGACTCCACAACAGACAGACCTGTTCTCCCAGCCGAACACATTATCTTCCAAGTGCAGGTGAGTGACTGAGAGGGAGTACTGTGCGCGCACGTGCAAACTCTCATCCTTGGTCCTAAACTGACTTCTTCCTAAATTCAAGCAGCCTATTGTGCTCTCTTCTTGTCTTTTAATTTCTCACTCAGTTTCCTTCCTCTTAGCCCCCCATGAGTAAGGGGTACTGTGTCCCTTCCAGTCCCTTCTACTTTTTGCTACACCTTTTGTAAGGTCCACCTACTGCACAATGCCAATCTTAACTGTTGCAGCTGCTTAAACAGTCTCTCTCACGTTAGCTGTAGCTATAATACCTAATATCAAAGATAGTCACTCAGTAGTGGCTGCAGGGAGAAGCCAGAGTAGGAGAGACTTTGAGGGAGATCTGTTGCTGGATATAGGGTCATCAACAGCAATCAGCTGGGCTCATGCTGGCCTTTGTCTACTGCTCCCTGGAGAGCAAATTGAAAGGACTAGACTCTCTATGTGGGATAGAGCTACTGTGTTTGACCCTCTGTATCGACCCTGTTTACCCAAATTCAGGCAGTAGAGTTACAGATAAGAAAAACACAGGCAATGTGAAAAGTCATAAAATGGTATCCAAAATGAATCCTGTCCTCCTGCTCGACTCTAGTTCTGACATTCAGACATAATACTAATACCTCCAGTTGGCTTAACACAGGGCTGTTCCAAATGTGTTCTACAAAGCATCAAGCCGCCATCAGGAATGTGGAGGCACAGTGAAAATAATAGTTGCCAGCATGTTGTGGATGTTCTTTGAGATAAAGCATCGCTTGCTATGATCTGTTGCCTCTGCAGGCTCCACCACCGTATAAAAGAAGAGGATGCCTGTATTCTGCATCACTGCACACATTAAATGTTACACAGAGACTACTGGCAAGTTTATCAGGGTTGAGCAAAGATTGGATGACCCTGGTTTAAGACATTGAAATAGCAAGGGAATGTTATAATTGAGAGTTTCTAAATAGAGGTTAAAATGAAGCTGCCAGTAAAAGCAAGCTTTAATGCCTGTCCTTTCATTGTACAGGAAATCACAGAACAGCTCCTCACAGACCAGTAAAGCAAACTCTGACAGGCTTTGGATTAGGTTTAGGAAAGAACTGCCAACTCCAGATGAGATTTAAAATGACCATAGCCAAATTAGTAATTAGAGAAACAGGATACGTGGGATTCACCACAAAAACCTCTGACCTCCAGATATCTTAAGTCATTGAGATAAATGAGCCTATTGAGCATCTCCACTAACTCTGTTTCACTGAGTACAAATGCTTTATGATTAAATCCAAATGCCCACAGTTCCAGGAGAAGGACCATACAGAGCTTAACACAATCAGAAAATTGTATCTATTAAATACACTTTCTGGCCAGCTCAGCCATTAACAGTCAAACTATAAAAGCATGGGCCAAAATATGCTGAAGCTAAACAAAGCACAGCAGATGAAACACATTACTTTATGGCATTATTATAGCTCTAAATCTAAGGCCATGGTGCCAAATCTCTAAGTTTTTTTTTCTCCCTCAGTGATTTGTTGCTCTGTGAAAGGACTGGTTCCAGAACACTGACTAAAGGTAATGCTTTAAGTAAACTGACCATACTAGCTATTGAAATAATGATGATCTACACCTTACATGATAGCAGCATACTTCCTCCATTGCTTGTTTTAACTGAAACTGATAGAGTCATAGAGCTAACTGAGTTTGCATAAATCATCCGTGGAGATATCCTTTTCAAGGGTAATCACAACATTCATATACCAGGCAAGGCAAGAAATAATTAAAATGTAGTACATTTCATATAGAAGTTTCCAATATTAATCTAAAGCACCTTTAGTCAATATAAATGAGCAGTAGCTTTAGTTCATAGAAATGAATATTTCAGAATACACGGTGATGCATTCGCTTTCAATTGCGTTTTCCCTGCAATCTTCATTCTTCTTAGTAATAATGGAATTATTTTTCCGATTAATAGCTTTTTTTTTTTTTTTTTTTTTTTAAGAAACTGCAGTGGTGATACATCTGCTCTGACTCCCTCCCCTGATATCTAGGTATAAATATGTAACTGCATAGATATATCAGAAAGGGGGTGTGCAGTGGTGATGGTGCTTGTAAACCCCACACTAAACCTGAGCAAGGCATGGAGATATACCCAACTAGCAAGGGCTCGTTCCTCAGCAACTGTGAGGTATGCCCCAGGGGAAGGGACAACTTTAAAAGGGCACTGTCAGCCCAGAGGATGGGGGCGGGCGGAAGCTACGGGCTGCAACGGGAAATGAGGTTGACACCTAGAGCTGGGGGAAGAGTGACTATGGCACTGGTAAGACCATTCCAGAAGCAGTGATTTCCCTGTCCCCTTACCCCTTCAGAGTGGGGAAATCATGAGAGGTCCCAAAGAGTGGGATGTTTCCCCCTCTCCCAAGGCTGACTAAACTGCTACTACTAAGACTGTGACTACACCCCAAATGGAGAAGCTCTAGCCTGCCTGATAAAGAGACCTGGGGGGAGTGTAATTTGGGGTGGACCAACAGGTCGTGCAAACACTGCAACCCCTCCTTTATGGCTCTGAGTCCCCCTACCCTGTTCTCCCAACCCCCTCTGTAGCTACAGAGCCCCTAGGGGAAAAGGAAACATGCAGGAGGGGCTGAGACTTGCTGTATTTGACTCAGCAGGGCCCCCTCCAGAACGGAGAGACTGAAATGACTGTGGAGTCATGGCCACAGCTGACTTTCAGACTCACCCTGCTACAAGCAGGCTGCTCGAGTATTGCACTATATGAAAGGAGCCAAAGAAGTGAAATAAAACTATGTGCAGAACCCATGGGAATGTTTGTAATAGTGTGTCACCGGGTCCCAGCACCACAAAGACTTGAAAGCTCACTCTGTACCAGCTGGGACCTCCTCAAAATGTGCCTTTTGTGGTACCTTGTTGGGTCAAAATCACAGCCCTCCCATCCCTGCCCTTATTGGAAAACAATGGAAACTGTATCCCCAGTGGTATGACCAGCTAAGCTGGCATGGGATGAAAATGAATATTACTAAGACTGAGGTCGTGTGGATCACTAGAGGTGCTACAGGGAAAGTGGACATAGAAATTAATGGAGAGAGACTAAACCTGATGGACCAGCTGAAGTACCTTGGTGACTGGGTCATGGAAGACGGCAAGCTTGTATGTGAGATACAGTCCAGACTGGGAAGTGCTGAAAGAGTGGAATAACATTGTATGTGTTGTGTATGACAAGCCCATACCACTGAGACTGAAAGCCCCCTGGGTGGAACAATTGTGCACCCCACAATGCTGTATGGTGCAGAAGCATGGGCAATAAAGATATGGCAAATTCATTACCTAGAGGTGTTTGAAATGAGATGTCTTCACACCATAAGAAGAGTTACACAAAAAGAGAGATTTTGAAATTAATATTGCAAGTCCATGAGGTGGCTGGCAAAATCCATGCAGTGCACCTTCACTGGTTCGCACACAGGCAGAGGCTGAATGAAGAGGAGTGGGTGAAGATAGTATGACAGGAGAAGGTAGTTGGAAAGAGACCTAAAGGAAGCAAGGGATGGATTGCATCAAAGATGGTAAGACCTTAGTGCTGCCTTGGGCAGACAAAGGGGGTGGACACTTGCACAATGATCTGCCTCCCAGTTGATGGGATAAGAAGAAGGAAACTATGATTTCCCACTTGTTTCTTTTCCTCTCCCAAAGGTAGAAAATCATCACTAAGACACAGTCAACATTTGTTCCTTATTATTAACAGCCAGATCCAAAAAATGGGTGGCTTTTTAATAAACTATCAGTTACTTAAGAAAGAGAAGGGAAAATACCACATTTACTCAGTCTCAATTAGGAAAAGGCTGCACAAATCTTTGCTAGAGCAGTCTGTTTATAAAAGGCCACAGGTAGGTAGTGGGTAGTCCTTGTACCTCAGAGTTTTCTTTCTTCCCATCTTTGTAAGTACAGCTTATGTGCTGTACTCCTATAAAATCCATGTGTCTGCCTGTGATGGAGCATCTGCCCCACACTGGCTGCCTCCTGCGCAGCCTCCCTAGGGCTGCTTTTAACCCCTTTTCTGCCAATCAGGGCCCGGCTGGCCCATATAAGAGGGGATGCAGAACACAGCAGGGTCAGTCACTCCCTGGAGCTTGAGAAGAGAGGAGGATTGGCTACCTTTCAGGCAGAGGGCAGCAAGCACCCAGGACAGGACAGTGCTGGAGGAAGAGGCCCAGAGAGCTAAAGACAGCCCCTGGCAGGCTGCAGGGATCTGGAGACTGAGGCTCTGATGCAATGGCAAAGAGGGTGCTGGAGCCATGTGGGAAGTGGCTAGACTGTGGACTGCAGTTTGCTACTGAAGGGAATGGCTGGACAGTAGACTGCAAGTCTGACTGGAAGTGGGGAGAACATAGTGTGGCATAGCTGGAGGGCAGAGTCACTGAAGAGGATGCCATGGTCCTGGGAGTGACATGGGTCCAGGAACAGTGGTGACTGCGGTCAAGACACCACCAAAAGAAGGTGCAGTGCTAATTCGTTGGACAGCGAGCAGGAGGTGCCGCAGCGGTGAGTTGTGCCCTGTCACACTGCCTGCTCTGGGGAAAAACCTTTATAAAGATCTTTTGGGCTAGATTTTAACTTTACCCCATGCCCTGAGTAAGGGGGGCATTGTAGTTGCACCACCACAAGGCAGAGATAATGGATGAGAACTCAGTCACAGTCTTTCCCTGCTCCCCACTTGTTCTGGGGGAGGAGTAAGTTGCTTCCACCATTCTGATGGAGCAGCTCGTGTTCCCATCTAGGTGCCCAGCCAGCTACTTTGGGCACTCAGTGGGGAGCAGAGCAAAGTTTCCTCACTATTCCCCCTGCCCACCTCCCCACTCATTTGCTCATGGCAGGGAGCACCAGGTGTGTAACTCTCCATTTTAGCCAGAGTCCCAATCTGTGCTGGGCCATATGGGGTGGGACTTACAACCACCCTCTCCCCTGCATGGTCAAATAAGGGCTGTGACCATAGTGAATACAAGATCCTCCCTCTTTCTAGAGGCTATGTGTCTTTCTGATCTCTAGGAATACTAACCTAATCCACACCCAACTGACTATACAAGGGCTTCATCCTTCTCTGTATGTGGGTAAATGTTTCATCCATTCTCCTCATATTTACCCATAAAAACTAGTGTGGTGGGAAATGTGCATCTCTTACACAGCTCTGATATCTTATTCACTAATCCTTACCAAATTCAGCACAACATAACAGGCATTCACCATCTTTTATAAACAGGTGCTGCTTGTCCAAGCTTCAAAACTCTCTACTAGGGCCCAATTCTGCATCCCTTATTCATGCTGAAAAACATTGATGTGAGTACTGGGGCTCCACTAAAGTCATGAAGAAGGATTGCAAAAGTGGCTGTGTATCTGTTGCTTTCAGTAGCACTTCACTGCAATGCTTTCAAATTATTTTAAAAAACAACTCCAAACACCAGATTTATGTAGCTCCACTGGTTTTTAGATGCACCCTAAGCTTTAACTCAAGCCACTGGTATTATGTTGGGCATCTGACATTTCTACATTGTTTAAAGGCATCTAGTGTATCCACAAACACAGATCCAGACTTGGGTGTATGATTTGAATACTCTACAGTTTGGGGTGTTCAGAATCAGTGTCAGTAGTAACAAATGAACATCACTAAGGAGTTACCACACCATCCTATCGAGCTACCACAGTTACTTCTTAGCCTAAATATAAGGACAAAGAGGAGAATGTGTAAAATGTTGACTTTTTAATGGCAGCCATGTAGTTCTTAGCTAGAAAGCCCAATCAGCGAATAATTGGCTAGATGGCCGAGGCTACAGTGACCAACTTGTTGCATAATAACTAATAAATTACCCAGAAATAAGCCAATGGCATAGCAAATGCCAGTGCTGGAGAATGATCATAAAATCCAGGCTTTGACATCTGGCCCTTCCAGCTGCCAGGTTTACCCAAGGAATGGTTAAAATGGATGGTTGTGTAAAAAGAGCTGACAAAGGAAGCAAATGGGCTGCCTACCCTCTTGTATGTCATGTTGCTAGCAAAAAGAGCTGCATACTGCCAAATCAATATTGCAGTCCCATGCTTCTAACAATGGTTTCTGGAACTCTAAAGGGGGTTCTTAAGCTATCAGTTTGTATCAGTAAGTGTCTAATGTATGAATAACTCTATGCTCTGGAAAAGAGAGGAGCAAGCTGGCCTTTTCAAACGCTAAAGAATCAGCTCAACCAAACTCTAGGAAATTCAAATCACTTTAAAAGATGGTGTTTATACTACTTTGTTATAGATCTCTGACACAACAGGGCATATGTTCTTAAATTCACCAGTAGCTTCCTGAGTGCGTTGTGATGCTTTGATACCTTTAGCCATTTAAACTGCCCCACTAACATATGGCTACATACCTGGACATAGCTCATTGGTATTAATAATATGTATATAGCACTTTTCAGGGGTTTATGCACTACAGAATAATTCCTATTCAAAAGACCTATGGAAATCGAAGGCTATACTATTTCTCTACTAATGTGAATATAATGTTTTTAAAAGTTCCTTAAGATACATAGGATATGTTCTTCTTGTTCCCACAGGAGACCCCTGAACTTTTCATCAGCAGCTGGTGGCCCTTTTCAACACATTTTCTATAAATAAACACTGGGAATATTGAATGGATCTGAATTTAGGCCCCGATTCTGACAATGCTTGCTCACGTGCTCACCTTTACAACTGCAAGTAGCCCTATTGAAGTCAACGGGATTACTCACAGTAGTGAAGACAAGCATGTCTAATTCTGCGAAATCTCATTGCATATAGTAGAAAATCCCAGCTGACAGTGGGCAGAGAACCATTAGCCTGTTGCTTGAGTGTTTCTGGGCTTACCTGGGGGTTGGGGAAGAAAGATGGAAGAAGGAATAAGTATAAATGATCACTTTTTTTCCCTTTCCAGTGAGGGTCCTGCTAAACAGGGGTCTTAAACTCCATCAGCCCTCTCCCCCTGAGCATTTCCCTTTCCCCTGAACCAGGAAGTGGCTAGGTTCTTTTGGGGAAGCAGCAGCTGCATGGCAGGTAGGGAGCTGCAGAGGAGATGGATGCAGAGCTGTGTGTGGAACAGGCTGTGACTGCTGGAGACAGGTCTGTGGAACTTATGGGGGAACATCACGGGCTGGGCCTGGAGCCAGCACACAAGGCCCCCAGTGAAAGACACTGAGTTTGAATAGAGACTGCACTAGAGAGGACACCCCACATACTAGGTCTGAAGAGCCCTAACTCTCAATTGGAGTGCCCCAGTAGCCCAAACATTTACCACTATTGCTCACTTTGAGCTGTAACTGTTTAAGCCTCTGTGCCTAGGGTATTTGCAACCTTTCCCTTTCCTGCTAGCCCTATTCAAATACCCTTTCACTTGGAACATGTGTCTGAGTAGTTATTGGGATCTACCAAAGCTAGCGCCTACAAAGCCTAGCTGCTGAAGTACCTACGGTGCTTTCCCCCCACATCATGGTACACTTGGCATGCTACAGGCACCTTAGAATTTGGGTGTCCTTGAACACTCTGCAGCCTCCAAAATTACATATACCTCCTAAGCCATGCTCTCTCCTCTCAGCCCAGATGCCTTCCCCCTCGCCTCTTCATCTGTATTCTTCCCCCTCCCTAACACAAGTTGCTTCTCTTGCAGGCAGCTCAGATCCTTTAATTTTACTTAAGATTGAGTCGGGAACCTTAACCCAACTCACATGGTACCTAGAACCAGAGAAGGATCATGGGAATGTGCAGTTTCCCTCCGCTGAGGATTTTTGGAGCATCTCTGTTCCAGACAGCAATATACATCCTTTAGAAATTTGCCTCTGGTTTTATTTTCCTTCAGTGAAAAGGTCCTAGGTCTGATGAATCTCTCTAAAAATTTAGACAAGGCAGCCAGGACAATTTTGCTAAACTGCCCTCTTTTACGAGAGACAGAGGGGGAAGATGTAGTTGCAGAAGGCAGATTCAACAGGCTGCTGTTCTATTTGGCCTGCCAGATCAAATCACGTCAGGTATTTAAATTTTCTAGTGAAGGCCTTTTAAATTCACAGATGCAGTCTAAATCCCTTTCTTCAGCAGGCTGATTAATAATGTAGTGAGCAGATTTCTTCCTTCAGTAGATCATTGTAATTAATCATTTGGTCCCAGGATTTATTGATAGCCATTTTATTCTTTCTTCAGAAACTGACTTAAAATTGTACTTGGCATATGAAATTAGTACAGTGAATAACATCAGGTATTTTTAATTGGTTTATTCCAAGTGTTTACTTCAATAGATTTACAACTCTTTTTCTGTCTATCAGTGTGCGGTGGGCTTATTCCGAGGCTGGTGTGCTGGGCTATGAACCAAAGGCCACATCGTAGGGGAACTTAAGTTTTTCCCAAAATTCCTATTCTGTTTTCTTCCCTCTTTTTTTGCATCTGCTCTCCATGAGGCAGCCATCAGGTATCTTCCCTTGTGGGGGGAGTGTGATACCAGAATGCTATCTATGCTGATCTTTAGGAGGCTCTTGAAAAGGATTCTTCCATTTCAGGAGCCTGACTGGCAACTCTGCAATGATTGAGGATCAGGAAAACTGAGGATGTCACTGGAATGACTCCCTTTTATGCATCTTTAAAATAATTAGATTGTAACTGAATCAAGGGCCAAAATATTAATTATACCCCACTCCAGTGGCTATGAATGTGATTAACTTTAAGCAGGTAGGTAGTTCTATTGACTTTAAGTCCCTGACTAGTCCCATTAAAGTTACACATGTGGTGGTTGTGGGGAGGGGCTGAGATTCTAATCCCAAACCCTGACACGTTATAGATCAGAAGTACTCAGTCTGATACAGAAGCTTTGAAGTGAAGCCATTAGGGATGATAACCCTGCCAGGCTCTAGTGTGGTGCTATGATCAATGGAGAGACAGGTTTGGCTGACTATTCACACTCACCATCTGTATTGAACAAAGATGCAGGCTTCTGAATAAATCTCTCAGTATGGTGGCGGATATAGTACCATTGGATCCTTTGTCCTAAAGTGGTCTATTAAGCCTGACAGCAAGCTGGCCTGATGGTACCTCATTATATAGAATTGTTCAGAAGCAGCAGTGGGATTTCTTTATTCCTTTTCTCCTTAACAATGGAGTAAAGCATTTAGAAGAGAAACCGGGTTCCCAGGCAGGAGAAAAGTGCCAGGTACAATCCTCCAAGAAACCCCACACCCAGGCAATCTTTCTAACTTAATGGCAACTTATCCTGCCATTCCTGCTGTCCTTTTTAGGAGTAGGGTTAAATTGCTGCAGTGATAGCCAGACAATAGTATGACTAGGGGCAAAATTATAGCATTCTTGGAGAAATGGAGTGTGGCCAGTTTAGGAGAGGAAGCAAACTGATATCTCACTCCCTCGTATCCCAAAAAGGTTTATTGTACTGTTCAGGTAACAAGTCAGGAGCTTGTATAAAAGGTGGTAATTGGCCTCATTACTAATATGTAGGTGTGGCCTACAGGTCCTAGCATATGATGTGCCATCTTGATCCATGTGACCTGCACCATCTATAGGCCACATTTTTATATTAAAGATGTCACAGCCTGGCCACCTTTTTTCTGTTGTGCCTCATAGAAATCTCCAGATTTTTTTCTCTTGTCACAATTAAGTAAAATACAGATTTTGTCTACTTCCCCAGCAACTCAGGACCTTAAGAATCATGGAGTTAATTTGTTATGCTGTTGGAAATATAATATATATTGCATAGGGAGCCTGTCATAACTATAAAGGGAAGGGTAACAGCTGTCCTGTGTACAGTACTATAAAATCCCTCCTGGCCAGAGACTCCAAAATCCTTTTCCCTGTAAAGGGTTAAGAAGCTCAGGTAACCTGGCTGGCATCTGACCTAAAGGACCAATAAGGGGACAAGATACTTTCAAATCTTGGGGGGGGGGGGAAGGTTGTTGTTTGTGTTCTTTGTTTGGGAGTGTGTTCGTTCTCGGGACTGAGAGGGACCAGACATCAATCCAGGTTCTCCACATCTTTCTAAACAAGTCTCTCCTATTTCAAACTTGTAAGTAAATAGCCAGGCAAGGCATGTTAGTTTTCCTTTGTTTTCTCAACTTGTAAATGTACCTTTTACTAGAGTGTTTATCTTTTGTTTGCTGTACTTTGAACCTGAGACTAGAGGGGAGTCCTCTGAGCTCTTTAAGTTTGATTACCCTGTAAGGTTAATTTCCATACTGATTTTACAGAGATGATTTTTACCTTTTTCTTTAATTAAAAGCTTTCTTTTTAGAACCTGATTGATTTTTCCTTGTTTTAAAATCCAAGGGGTTTGGATCTGTATTCACCAGGGAATTGGTGAAGGTTTTCAAGGCTTCCCAGGAATGGAATCCATTGAAATGGTGGCAGCAGACCAGAGCTAAGCTGGTAGTTAAGCTTAGAAGTTTTCATGCAGGCCCCTACATTTGTACCCTAAAGTTCAAAGTGGGGATCCAGCCTTGACAGAGCCAATTATATTAAATGGGGCTGAAGAGAAAAAAGTGGTAAGGGGAAAGATGTGCTTAAAATCCTGTACAGAAGTATTGTATGCACCTGCATTTTTTCATGAGGATTAAACGTTTCTCACAGTTGGGTCACATTCTTTCCATGATTATTTAAGGACTACATGAAGCCGATACTAGCTTACAAAAACATATGACTAATGCAGGCTAAGACTGGCATGTAGAAAGACTTTACAGCATGTGAGGTCAGGTGTGGTTTTTTTTCTTTTTTCCTCTGAGATTAAATGTGAGCATAGGGAAAATATTCTTTCCTGTCTGGAGTAAGCTTTGGTTGCATGATCTTGACTCCTTCTGTGATTTTTCTTACTCATTGAAAATCAGTCAGCATTTTGCTGTGTTCTGAAGCAACAAAATGATAGCATAGAAAACAATTGCCTGTACTATCCATCTGTCTATGGAATTTACATTTCCCCAGGAAGTCCTCAGGAACATAGTGTCTGTTGGGGAAAACAGTGACACAAACTGAAACCTAAATACTATAACAACATGTAGCATGCATGGCACGTTGAGACACAGAGCAAGTTTCAATGTTTTTCTCTCTTTCCTCTGCTCTGGTTCTATCTTGCTTCCAATCACAGATGAGGGCCTATGTATGCAGGTGTCTCTCTCACTTTAAGCCAGGCCTTATAGCGGTATGGCTTTTATGCTATTTTTTTTCATAACTGCTATAGATTGTTCTACTCTGACACGCGCATAGAATCGCAAGATGGGAAGGGACCTCAAGAGGTCATCTAGTCCAGTCCCCTGCACTCATGGCAGAACTAAGTATTATCTAGACCATCCCTGACAGGCTTTTGTCTAACTTGGTCTTAAAAAATCTCCAATAATAGAGATTCCACAACCTCCCCCGGCAATTTATTCCAGTGCTTAACCACCCTGACAATTAAGAAGGTTTTTGTTCTCCTTAATGGACATTTTTCCTAAAGTGCCCTTGCTGCAATTTAAGCCCACTGGGCAAATTTTCTCCCTCCTCCTTGTAACAACTCTTTATGTACTTAAACTGTTATGTCTCCTCTCAGTCTTTTCTTCTCCAGACTAAAAAAACTTCAATCTTCCCTCACAGGTCATGTTTTCCAGACTTTTAATCAATTTTGTTGCTCTTCTCTGGACTTTCACCAATATGTCCACATCTTTCCTGAAACTGGCACACAGAACTGAACACAGTACTCCAGCTGAGACTAATCAGCATGGAGTAGAGCAGAAGAATTACTACTTGTGTCTTGCTTGCAACATTCCTACTAATACATCCCAGAATGATTTTTTTTCTCAACAGTGTTAGCCTGAGTCATATTTAACTTGTGCTCCACTACTATCCCTAGATCCCTTTCCACAGGCCTCCTTCCTAGGCAGTCATTTCCCATTTTGTATGTGTGCAATTGATTGTTCCTGCTTAAATGAAGTACTTTGTATTTGTCCTTATTGAATTTCATCCTATTTACTTCAGACCATCTCTCCAGTTTGTCCAGATCATTTTGAATTTTAATCCTAGCCTTCAAAGCACTTGAAACCCCTCCCAGCTTGGTATTGTCTGCAAACTTTATAAGTGTACTCTCTATGCCATTATCTAAGCACATCACTGTACATAGTTCCTGCCTCCTCTCAGCACCCTTCTGATCATCCAGAGCTGATCTAGTCAACCTTCAGCTCTACTAGCTGTACTGCAAAGTTCTCACTGTGCTGGGGAAGTGACCTTAATCTTACTGTCCCTTAAGGGAGTAGAGGCAGAACTTTATGAGCAGAGCCCATGCAGAGTCTCCATGTGATGACCTTTCATGGACTTCCTGGGATCTGCAGGATTTGTAAGCCAGATCTGTTGTTTTTCCCCAAAAGGAAGCAAGAGAAAAAAGCAGAGGGACCCTTGTAGGCTTTTCTGGCCCCTCCACAAGAGTTTCTACCTAAGAGAATGATTTATCCCCAAACCTGTACCCTAAGAATAAATAGCTTTATTTCGGTTGTGATCAAGCAAATTTGGTTATGTTCTATGTCATGGGGTACAACCCTCATTGCCAGACTGGCACATCCTCCTGGTCGTACTAGGAGGCCGACACCCATATCAGCAGTCTGCACACTGCTCTGTCTCTGCTACTGCCTATGGCTCTTCTCTCAGCTCCCAGAACCACAGCCTCCTCTCCTTGATTTAGCCCTCTGGCTAGGTAGTCATCTGTGCCCCCCTTCCAGGGGTAGATATCTCTGTTCAACAGTCCAGCCACTTCCCCAGTGACAAGTGGGGGGCACCCAGGTCCACTCACTACTATGGGCCCCAACCTAGGAACTGTAAATAGCAGCCTGCTGCTGCTTCTCTGTAATCTCAGTCAATACTGCTCTAGTTCCCTGGCCACTGTCCCATGGCCCCAGCACTTTCGTTGCCCTTATCTCAAGGCCTCAGCTGCTCAGCCACAGGAGCCAGTGTCATGGGATCCCTGGGGTACAACCTGGAACTGGGGTACTACTGTGCCCCGTTAGCTCTCCAACCTGGGCGCTCTCTCAATGCTTTGCTAGTGAGAAGCAGCAAACTCCTCCAGGTGCTGTTATCACTCAGCACCACAGCATGTGGGGCATCACACCCGGCTAAATAGCATGAATGGTCCCTGAGCTACTCATAAATCACACCGAGAAAGGCACCAGCAAATGTTCTAAGTCCCCAGCCTTGCACCCCAGAACTGTACAATCTTGTCCTGGTCAGAAGCCTGACCAGTGTAAGTTTATTACCCACTCCTCCCCTCCCTCGATGTGGAGAGTACACACACTAGCCTTTGTAAACTGAGCTGAGATTTCTCAAGCACTTCAAGCCAAACACACAGTTTTAGGTAAAATATAAAACAGATTTGTTAACTACAGAAAGATTTTAAATTTATAAATGGTAGGCACAAGGTCTGAGATAGCACACTTAGTTTTATTTTCTTTGGTAACTATCTAAAGTTTAAGATTTAGACTAAGCAGTATTTGGATCAAGCCATTTTTTTCACCCCACTGGATGTTGTAGGTAGGTTACAGTTCTTAATACACTGGCTTCCTCATTAAGCCTGGGCCCAGTCTCCTCAGTTCAAGTCTTTGTCTTCCCAGCATTCTTGTTGCTTCCAGCATAGGTGACGGGAGGAGAGAGGCCCCTGCATGATGCCACTGTCCCCTATTTCATATCCTCAGTTCATGTGTCTGGAAAACACTAGCCCAACATGTACTGGTGGGCTTTGCTGAGTCACAGAATTGAGCAATCCGACATTGTGTGATTCTTGTGCAGCCCACATACAGCATTGTAAATCCCTTGTTTACAACTCCTCTGCTGCTTAATGGTCACTTAACATCCTCCTAGGAATGGATCACCACCCTTGTTGTCACTGCGGAACTATCAGTAGAGATTCACAAACTTACAACATATTTCAGTAACAACCATACTGCAAAATCTCATAACTTCATACACACTAATGATGTACAGATTTGGAAAGCCTAATGGGTTTCAGCAGATCATGACTTTTCATGTGATAGCTTACATGACATGCTTTGTATGAAATATATCAATTATATGATGGGGTGAATATGGGGGTTTCTGGATGCTGCTTTGAAGTACAGAGTGCCACAGCCAGCCACTGCTTTGTGTCCAAGATGCTTACAGGTCTTTCAGCCCTCCAGGGCCACAGTCCTTATTCCCTGGGCTCCCACCAGGAACTGATGCTGCTCTGCTGTGTGACTCTTTTTATATAGGCCTGCTGAGTTGGCTGTTCTTTGTTGCCCTGCTCCTATTGGCTGCTTCCCGTGCAGCCTCTCCAGGGCTCAATTAACTCCTTCTCTGCCAGTGTGGAATGGAAGCCCATTACATTCTACCAAATCCTATTTGTATTCCTAACTAGAGTTGGATGAATAATGGATTTTTTTAGTTCACTAGAAATTCCAAAAAATGTAGGGGGGGGAGTTTCCTTTTGTGCATAATAAATTTGTTGGTTTCTAGGTGCCACAAGTACTCCTCAGTCTGTATCAGCAAAAAGAACAACACGGCTTCCACTCTGAACCCTGTTTCCTTTTGTGTTACATGAAAAATGGAAAACTTTGAAATTTTCCAGTGAATTGAAAAGTTGAAAATTCTTCAAGTTGGGTCGAAACAAATCATTTCATTTTGACCCGACCTGAAATATTTTGCTTTGGGCACTTTTACTACAGCAAAGGACTAGATTCACAAAACACTGGGGCAGCATGTCTGTATGTGTGCTAGCAACCCTAGGTGAGTGCCATAAATACCTAGCTATAGAATCATTCTCACAGTCTTTCCGTAGTCCAAGGACTAGTCATTGTCTTTATGAATGACTACAAATTGCCCTCATGAATGACCATGACTAGTCATTGAACCAGGGAATATAGGAGATCCAAGTTCAAGTCTCTGCTCAAATGTCTAATTACTTATACACAGTGCAACAGCTTCAACAGGGGAAATTGAAAAAGACCCACTTCAGAGTCCAGAAAAAACTCTTCTGAAAAGTGGGAACCCCAAGTTCAAATCCCTTCTCTACATTACAGTGGTGAAGTGAACCTGCGTTTTCCACGCCCCAGGAGATTGCCCTCACAAGTGGGCTAAGCATTATAAGGAATGTCCTCTGCCCTTCCTTTCACACCCCACCAGGTGTTCATGCAACTCCTTTGCTTTTGTAAAAACGACTGAAACACAATGTTGAGTCCAGTTGAAATAAAACATTTTGTTTTGGTTTGGTTGAAATTGTGTGGAACTCCATGCGAATTCACTAATAGTTTCAGGACAACTGAAACCGTTTTTCAGCAAATGAACTGTTTACCAAAAAAATAAATGCCCAGCTCTAGTCCTGACTTGCAAAAATTATTGCAGCGGGGCAACTGAGTGCAACCTCAGATATGGAGTTGCTATCATCCCTGCCATAATATCTTAGTAGAAGGAGTATACCAGTAAACTGTTAGGTGGAAACGGGAGAAAGGCTGGTCCAGTAGTCAGGCCACTTGCTTAGGGCTGAGTGACTCTAGTTCAGTGCTATGCTCTGCTATAGATTTTCTGTTTGATCCTGAGGAAGCCGGTCTGTGCCAGGGTTCCCCATCTGTGAAACTGAGAAATTTCTGCCTCACAGGGGTAAAGCCAGGCATGGCAATGCAGACCATATAAGGTCCAAAGACAATAGGTCACCATTACAATCAATGTTTTACTGCATAATCTGTTATGTATTTTCATATTGGGTATATATTGTACATATGATTCTGAGACCATATAATAATATGCACTTGAATAGTGTGGTTCTCTAAGGATTTTAACATGTATGACAAACAAATTAATGAATTAATAATGCCCCTTGTGAGGTACTGAAGATAAGTATTTTTAGACTGATTTTACACAGGGATTAACTAAAGCACAGGAGATCAGACTGCGTGATCATAATGGACCATTCTGACTTTAAAATCTATGACTGAATAGATGACTTTGTCTCTCAAAAGTACAAAACCAGTATACTACTATCTTATATTTCTGCTTCCTTTTTCTTTTGTAACAAAAATATCTCTTTTGAATTACAACAAAATGAAAGGCCTACAGAATACTGTAAAATGAGTAAAGTGATTTATGCTGTAAATGGAAAAGATCTGTTATTTATAGTGTGTGTGGTGTGTTTTTTTGTTTGTTTGTTTGTTTTTTTAACCTGTAGAATTTAAGAACATGGCATATGGGTTGCTATGTTTGTGTTTTGCATGGGAGTGTCACAGATTATAGAGATAATTCATGCATCATAAGAAGTGGCATTTCTTATAGTAATTACACAGTTCTGCTCAAAGCAGAGTAACTACTCATAGAGCACATTCTAGTCAGCATATGAATTAGTTTTGCTCAGGAGCTACCGGAAACCTGGGAGCCCTTCTTTGGTGACTTATTTTCCTGTAAATGTTTATGGGAAGTTTTCTATCTATTCACCTGTCTAGGTACTTATATGGCCTCATCATCAGAAGTATCTGAGATCTTCACCATAGTCCCTTTTTTAAAAGATAACTGTGTTTTTCTTACCATTTTAGGCGTGTGGTTTAGCAATGCGTAAAGGAGATATGCCCACATATATTCAAACTGAAAGCAATCTAATGAATTTTAAGCAAGCAAAATGTATTCTGAGACAGTGTGGGGGATTTTAACTCCACAGACATCTGTTGGGTAATAGAGCCAAAGGTGCATCATCAACAAGGTGCCTACTTAGACACAGACAACCATGTGATCCAGAAAGTAGAGAATCCAACCATCGGAGAAGCCAGACTGAAAGGAACTGGTTGAGAATGATAAGAAAGCTTGGTACCAATGAACACAAACTACTCAAGTTAATTATAGGGGGTGGGGAGAAGGCTGGATGATCTTAAAAGATACCATAATAAATGCCTAACAAGTATTTTCTTTGACACAGAAGAATGCAGGGCACAAGAAGCAGCAAGAATAGGGGGAAAACAACTTCAAAGAGCTGAGATCTGGTAATCTTCAGGATACTGGGTAAGACTACCTCATTACTCAGGCTGTTGATTACAGGGAGTATAACAACCTTTGCCTATGCCTCATGTCCTGTCTGACACGGTGGACCCAAGTTAGTTTTATGATCATAGTTAGCACTTATGTCATTCTTTACATTTCCACAGTGCTAATTAATTAAACTAATGAATCCTCAAAACATCTTGTGAGGCAGGTTAGCAAGTGTCATTGTACACATTTTACAAATGGGGAAAACTGAGGCAAAGAGGTAAGTTACTTTCCCACGGCCAGTGAATCAAGGACAGAGTTGGAACTAGAAACAGAGCTGAGAAAATACATTATTCAAATGTTACTTTGAAATTTTTTTCTGACTCTTTGAACCTTTTCAATTTGCCCTCCATTAGTATTCCAGCAAATATATTTGTAAGCCCTGTGATGAGAAGCTGCAGAGTGGAAAGAGCTCTCTACTCCCTCTATTGATGAAAAGGGAAACATGCTGCTATTGAGAGCTTCATTTGCATAGGCTACCTCCCCACAATCCTGCTAGTGACACTTGGGAAGTCATCAGACCTATAAATGTACTTGGATTTTGGTGGCTCCTAAAGAGGGCAAAGAGCTGATTTTTAAGCAGACTAGACTCTGTTTAAGGGTCCTAAGTGCTCTTGATTCCCCTCCTGTGGGGCTTTGTATTGTGGGGAGACAATACAGTCTAAGGGCTTTGTGAGAGGATGCAGAGAACAGCAGCAAATCTGAGTAGGCTCTGGTGAGGGCCTACCTATCCAGGACATTAAAAAAGATGAATCATTGAGCTGGGTTAGCTGATGCTACCTCTAGGTGGTACCAAGCAAGCTGCTTCCTTGCAACTGGAGGCCAATCCAAAACCGCTAGTGGGTTTGGTGGATGTGTGGTGTTGTGGTCAAGAGTCTTACATGTGAAACATGTTCACCAATAGGTGGGAAGGGAGTTAGATGGACTCTTGTCAGAGTTACTGGAAGAGGCAGATATTGTCTATGTACAGTAGAACTTCAGAGTTACAAACACCTTGGGAATGGAGGTTGTCCGTAACTCTGAAATGTTTGTAAATCTAAAGAAAATGTTATGGTTGTTCTTTCAAAAGCTTATAACTGAACATTGACTTACAGCTGTGAAACTTTACTATGAAGAAGAAAAATGCTGCTTTTAACCATCTTAATTTAAATGAAACAAGCACAGAAACAGTTTCCTTACCTTTCAAATCTCTTCTTTCAACTTTCCCTTTATTATTTAATTTACATTTAACACAGTACTATGCTGTACAGTATTTGCTTTTTTTGTCTCTGCCCGATTGTGTATTCCAATTGCAAATGAGGTGTGTGCTTGACCAGTTGGTTCAAAATTCTGGTGTTTGTAACCCTGAGGTTCTACTGTACTGTGTGCTGTATTTTCCAAAGTTTGACTGTTTTCTTTCCCGTAATAAAGAATCCCTTATTTGTACACCGTCTCCCAGTGCTTATGAGCAGGAAGTTCTGCCTGTGAGGAGGACCCAGGAAGGGTGCATTTAGCTTTTCTGGGTTGGGGGCTTGAGCCAGTTTAGTTATTTGTCAAGAGGGACCCTAGAAATATTAAACCCAGTCCTTATTGCTGCCATTAACCACCTGGCAGAAAGGTTACATGTTGATACTCAAATGTTTACCACAACCGCCAGTTTTAAGTGAATATTGGGGAATTTTCATGGAAAGAGAACTTTCGATTTATAGGTCAATGGAAATCAGAATCTGTGGCCTGACTGGATGAATGTAATACTTAGGAATACATCACATGACATGTGTACAAACAAAAGAGCTCTAATACCAAATCCTAACAGTGAGCTGCTCACAAACAAGTTACCAGTCCTTCTGCCCCAGTGATCTATTTCTAGACTGAACCTAATGGGATACTCTTGATCTAACCTCAGGTATCTCTGCTGAGTCATTCTATCATTGAGTCCTAGAGTGAAATCCTGACCTTATGCTAAAAAGTCACTGCACCTAATAGAATTAATGTATTTCTAGGCAGCAGCAGCACCATGAGCTACAAAGGGGTTTGTTTAATGCTTCATAGATTGGCTGGCTGAGTTTCTTGAACGTGAATAGTACTTTAAAGTCAGTACTTGTATTGAAACTATTGTTTCATATCCATCTGTCACAACCTTTTTTAGCACATTAGCTCAAGGCACCTTGCAGAGACAGTCTCATTGTTATTAACATTGCTGCCACGTCGTCGGGAGTGAGGTGAAAGGAGATTGCTACAGTGATTTCTGTATTTTCCATTTATTATGAACTAAAACACTCATTGGATTCCTTTTGAATAAAAATGAGTTCTGTTTATTTAATCATTTCTCTGTTTGAACAATGTGCAGAGGAGAGATTGGCCATATCCTTTTCATATCCTTGATGCTAGTCCACAGAAAACTAAAAGTCAGCAAACTATTTGCTAGAGAACTCTGGTTACTTGATGAATTTATGATTTTATTTTGTATTTTCTTCTCATAAGGAAGAAGAATACGGATGGGTCTATCGAATAGAATACCTCATAGCACTAGGGTAATCTCCTCCAGGAGCCTTCAGAGGGCAGACTTTTGGGGTGGGATCCACAAAGGTATTTAGGTGCCTACGTCCTAGTTTTGGCTCCACAGCAATTCACAAAACTCCCGCTGACCCCTGTGGGTAGCTAAACTCACTCTGCCCCTAAGTTTTCAGGGTAAAAGTAATCTAGGCACCTATGTTTCTGCCTCTCAGCATGTGCGCTGCTGCCTCCCTCCAGGTGTCCAGATGCCTATCTCCCACCTAAGCCTCAGACCAAATCACGTGCAAGGAGAACATAGGTGGCCAAATGCCTATCTTGTGTGTAGGGCCTGACCTGGTAGGTGGCCTCTGAGCACACTTACTGGATTGGATCCCTTTCAAAATCTGGACAGCAGGGGAGGAGAAGGTGAGGGTTGTGCCTACCTTATATCTTTTAGCCCAGTGATTAGAGCACTCACTTGGGATGTGAGACAGCGAGCTTTAATTCCTTCCTCTCTACCTGAGGGGAAGAAATGATGTGAGCAAGTGACTCCCATCACTCTGGAGGGTGTTCTTACCACTGAGTTCTGGGATAGTCTCTCTCTTCTCTCTTTCCCCCTCTTCCCCCATCCCATGACTACTGAATGATTTATTCATGATGGAACAGTCATTGAGAGAGAGAATGACTGTCATCCAGTGGTTAGGGCATCCATCTGGGAGGTGGGAAACCCAGCATCCAGTCCCCCTGCTCCAATCACTTTTTAATTTTTTAATCCACAGTGGAGCAACTTCAACAGGAGAGACTGAAGGAGTCCCATATCAGACCATCCCATAACCCAGTGGTTAGAGCACTCCCCAGAGAGGTAGGAGACTCCTGTTCAAACCCTTTCTTCCTCTCAGGCAGAGTGGGAGATTGGAACATGGGTTTCCTACATCTCAGATGAGTGCTCTAACCACTGTCCTGAAAGTTATAAAATGGGCACCACTACCTCCTCCTCTGCCCATTTTGTGTGGTGGAGTGAGGCATGTGCCTAACTCATTTCTCACAAGAAATGCCTTAGGTGCCTAAGCCATCTGACTCCAGGCAGCAGATTCCCATTTGTGGATTGCTAAACAGAGGTAGGAGTCTCCATGCAGCCCAGGCTTAGCCGCTTATCCCCAAGAGAGGGTGGGGCTTAGCACAACTCTCTCATCAGCATCCCCCATTGGCTTGCTTAGGTGGCTCCCTGCCTAGTTTGCAGGCTTTTGTGGTTTGCATTCTTAGATGCTTGTTTCTCTCCATTCCTTGTATAGGGAGCCTAGGCACCTAACTCAGCTTTGTGGATCGCAGTGTCGTTCCTGTGATTTTTCTAGGTCCCTGTGATGCTCAGCATTTCAATACCTAAGTCCCTTTGTGGATCCCACACATACGTATAACTCTTAACCACTCTTCAGGTTTTTTCAGATAATGTTGCTCTTTCAAGATACTTGGCTTCTCCTTGCACAGAGGCTGGCATTCAGAACATGAGTAATGATCACCAGATACCTGCTTTTCAGGTAATCTTCCATATATCACAGGCAGGGATGACAAAGCATCTGCACAGGATTCCTCTTCAATGCTAATCACAGGCTTGAAAAAGCTTGGCAGTCTTGGCAAAAGAAAAGCATTGGTCCTGGTTCGGTATTTGGCCGACCGACAAACAGGAGCTGTATTTCCATTCTAATGTTGTTAGTATCAGCTACTTGGTGTTATCCTGTTTTGATTCATAAATATTTGCTGACTGCTGCAAAATCTATTCTGTGTATTTATTTTTAGAACGAAATGGCTTATGCCATATTTGTACCCCAAGAGGAAAGCAAAATGTAAACAGTTATAAAGCTTTGCACTTTACATCTTCAAAAAGCTTTACATACTGTGATTTGGGGAACTCTCTGTACAATTTATGAACTCTTTGCCAAACTGTAAATTCCATTTTAATCATAAGGCTAGTCTGCCTTCTCTGTCTTTTCACCTCTATTTTGGGATGAAATTCTGAGGGGTGGTAACGCAGAGTTAACAATGAGTCATTCAACCTTCATGGTCTTCTATTCAAATAGAAGCCCCATTGGACAAACAAAGTGGCCAGACCAATAAAAAAACCATGCTGCCCAAACTGGATGGCAATAATCAATAATCAGGGGGAATTTGAACACCTGATTGGGAGTCACATGGCAGAAAGGATTGCAACTCTATAAAAAGAGGACTATCCCACACTCACCTGCCATTTTAGAAACAGATGGAGAAGATTCCAGAAATAGAAATCAAGGCTGTGCCAAAGAAGATGGAGGAGGCTCCTGGACACCGTAGAGGATTCTAACCTAAGCCCAAAGTCTGCTCCAGAGTGGTGAGGACACTGAGGTAGAAAAGGGAAAATAGGTGTGTAGTGCCCCCCTATCCATCTGGTTACCTTGTTTAGCACCAATCTCCTTACAGATGTTGATGGACAGACCTGGGTTCTTCTGGCAAGATCACCAGGGCAGCTTGGGAGGAAAATTCTAATCACAGGGTAACCCCCACTTTCTTGCCAGATAGTTGGAGACTTCCAAGAAATAACACCAGCACATAAATATATTTATTTATCTCCTGTTTAATGTAAACAGAACAGGATAAAAAATGTATTCTCAGGGTCACCAGTGCCCATGCTGATAATACCTGTGAATTTCCACTGTCACATGACCGGATATAGCAAATGTACAATCAGTGTCCCATTGGTATGGGTACTTTGGAGCGTCCCTTGATGACCTTTGATCACAATATCTTCTGCAGCAGTTAGCAAGGTGGCTGACTGGGTTCAGTACAGCCCAAAAGACTCACTCACAAATAGGATAAGGTAAGTTCCTCTGCAGATTTCATAGGGAAGCAGGTAATAAAATCCCCAAACCCTTACCCCCTGGTTTGAGGACACAGTTCAGGGCGTAAGGGGGCTCTTCCAAACAATTCCCCTGCAGACTTGGGATTCACCAGCAGCCCACACAGCCAGTCCTGCCCTTTCCCTGGGCTGGCTCCAGAATGCTCCAAAATGGCTTCTCCCCTCTCCTGAGCTCCCAGGGAAGGGCATCTATTGATTGCCAAGCAGACTCTGAGTCTGCCTTGGCTCCTCCTCCCTACCAGGGACAACGTGCTTCTCCCTGAGCTACCAGCACACAGGGCCCCAGGAATCTAAGCTCCTTGGGGTCAACAGGTGTATTATTGTTTTGTCTGCAGCTGTATATTTCTTGTACTCTCTAAAGCAGGGGTTCTTAGCCCCTCTCTTTCTGAGGCCTCCTCAACATGCTATAAAAACTCCATAACCAACCTGTGCCCCAACAAATGTTTTTCTGCATATGATCCTGGGCTGGCATTAGGAGGTAGCAAGCAGGGCACTTGACTGGGGCCCCATGCCACAGGGGCCCTTGTGAAGCTAAGTTGCTCAGGCTTTGGCTTCAGCCCCAGGCTGCTGCCCTACATGGTGGGATTTCTGCTTTCTGCCCTGGGCCCCAGTGAGTCTAATACTGGCCCTGCTTGGTGGACCCCAGAGGGCCCCACACCCCTGGTTTTGGAATCGTTAGCAAAGTCTGTGTATCATGTGCTCTAATTATCATGAGTTCCTAGATAGGGCTGTAAACCGGAATGCCCCCAAGTGTGGAGCTCTAAGAATGGATGTGCTTAAGTTGTTGGGGTGGCTGGGGTGTGTGTGAGCTCTGCTCCTGGGGCCGTAGGGCAGCTGAACCATTAGGTCCTACGTCCATGAAGGGAGGGTAACAAACAGAGAACCTGTGCCCAGTGAGTGTGCCAGAGAGGTCAAGCAGAGAGACAGCTGCAGCCTATGTGGACCAAGGGGAGCCTAAGAGCACACTGGCCCAATGTGTAGGACCCAAACACAGCAGCCTGGTGAGTATCCAGCAGGGGAGGACTTAAACAGCGCTGTGACACATTCATTAACATATACATAGTTAACGATTCACTATTTAATGAACACATGAAAACTGTAAATAAAGGCAATAAAGCAGAATGCTCAGACATTCCTATGGAATTTCATATCGTCAGAGGCTGTGTAACAAGGTGACTTGTAAATAACTGTGTATGGTGTATATTAATGAACTTTAAAAAACAGTGTCTTCCCTACACACACCAAATAAAAACGAGAAAGAAAAGAAAAATAGCCTGTTGGATGTTTTCATGGACTCTGTGCATAACTGAACTGAATCCAAGTTAAAAAGATTCTTATAGCATATTTGACTAGCTGTTTTGTCTAAGATTAGCCTAGCTGGCTGGCACTGTTACAGCTGGCATTTGGTGTTACTGATGCATTACAGTAGTACAGTGTTGCAGTCCCTGCTTCTGTAAGCCTTGATTAGGGGCTTACATTGCTGGTGGAAGAAATGTCTTATTGCCAGCATTGAAGATTTTCGTTCTTAAGGTCAATGTGGTTGTTTGATATGAGAGAGAGACAGAGGATTCTGCCAGAATGTGACTGGGCTGGAGTAAAATAGTGAGGCTTTTACTCACTAACTGTAAAAGAGGAGCAGAATGCAGTTTACCTTTCTCTGCAGTTAATATTAGAACCAACATGATCTAAGAATAGCAGGGAATAGGAAGACTTCAGGCAGCAGAAATCAAAATAAATATAGGACCCATTTATCTCTTGAGATCCACATGCCGCAGGGAATTTCTTAGCCTCATGTGTGGTTTCCCTGCTGCCCTTTTGCATCAGGTGTAACGGCACAAAGGGGATACAAACCAGCTATATAGGGCCTCTGGGGAATATTCCAGTGCAAGAGGCACTCAGCAGGAGCTGCAGAGCCAGTCTGTATCTGATCCCTTGTAGGAGGCCCTGGTGCAGAGGCATTCAGGGGTGGGCTGGGGGTGGAAGATGTCAGGGGTAAGATATGTTTCAGAGTAACAGCCGTGTTAGTCTGTATCCGCAAAAAGAAGAACAGGAGTACTTGTGGCACCTTAGAGACTAACAAATTTATTAGAGCATAAGCTTTCGTGGACTACATCCCACTTCTTCGGATGCATATAGAATGGAACATATATTGAGGAGATATATATATATACACACATACAGAGAGCATAAACAGGTGGGAGTTGTCTTACCAACTCTGAGAGGCCAATGGAAAAGAAGCCCTTGAGGAATTTCACCATGATTTCAATAATTTCCATCCCACCATCAACCTCAGCCTAGATCAATCCACACAAGTGGTCCATTTCCTGGACACTACTGTGCTAATAAGGGATGGTCACATCAATACCACCCTATACCGGAAACCTACTGACCGCTACACTTACCTACATGCCTCCAGCTTCCATCCAGGACACACCACACGATCCATTGTCTACAGCCAAGCTCTAAGATATAACCGCATTTGCTCCAATCCCTCGGATAGAGACAAGCACCTACAAGATCTCTATCAAGCATTCTTAAAACTACAATACCCACCTGCTGAAGTGAAAAAACAGATTGACAGAGCCAGACGAGTACCCAGAAGTCACCTCCTACAAGACAGGCCCAACAAAGAAAATAACAGAACACCACTAGCTGTCACCTTCAGCCCCCAACTAAAACCTCTCCAGCGCATCATCAGAGATCTACAACCTATCCTGAAAGATGATCCTTTACTCTCACAGATCTTGGGAGACAGACCTGTCCTCGCTTACAGACAACCCCCCAACCTAAAGCAAATACTCACCAGCAACCACACATCACTGAACAAAACCACTAACCCAGGAACCTATCCTTGTAACAAACCCCGATGCCAACTCTGTCCACATATCTATTCAAGTGACATCATCATAGGACCTAATCACATCAGCCATACCATCAGGGGCCCGTTCACCTGCACATCTACCAATGTGATATATGCCATCATGTGCCAGCAATGCCCCTCTGCCATGTACATTGGCCAAACCGGACAGTCTCTACGCAAAAGAATTAATGGACACAAATCTGACATCAGGAATCAAAATACTCAAAAACCAGTGGGAGAACACTTTAACCTGTCTGGTCATTCAGTGACAGACCTGCGGGTGGCTATATTACAACAGAAAAACTTCAAAAACAGACTCCAAAGCTAGAATTGATATGCAAACTAGACACAATCAACTCCGGTTTGAATAAGGACTGGGAATGGCTGAGCCATTACAAACATTGACTCTATCTCCCCTTGTAAGTACTCTCACACTTATTATCAAACTGTCTGTACTGGGCTAGCTTGATTATCACTTCAAAAGTTTTTTTTTTTTTTTTTTTTTTCTCTTAATTAATTGGCCTCTCAGAGTTGGTAAGACAACTCCCACCTGTTTATGCTCTCTGTATGTGTGTATATATATCTCCTCAATATATGTTCCATTCTATATGCATCCGAAGAAGTGGGCTGTAGTCCACGAAAGCTTATCACTCACTCATGCCCGTCACCCCAGTCGGGGTATGGGCCGCCAACCACAGATCTCCAGAGTCCTTTATCCTGGGCCATTTGCTCTAGCTGGTTCCAGGGATAGCCCATTTTTTTTGCTATCAGCCTGAAGGTCGCGTCGCCAGGTGTTTCTTGGACGGCCTCTTTTCCGCTTGCCTTGGGGGTTCCACCGCAATGCCTGTCTAGTGATGTTGGTTGGCTGCTTGCGTAGTGTGTGTCCTATCCAACCCCACCTTCTCCTTCTAATTTCTTCCTCTGCTGGAAGTTGATGGGTCCTCTCCAAGAGGTAGATGTTGCTGATGGTGTCTGGCCAGCGGATCTGGAGAATCCTTCTAAGGCAACTATTTATGAAGGTCTGGATCCTCCTGGTGGTTGTTTTAATTATCCTCCAGGTTTCAGCTCCATACAATAAGACTGATAGTCGAGCACGAAAGCTTATGCTCTAATAAATTTGTTAGTCTCTAAGGTGCCACAAGTACTCCTGTTCTTCTTTTTAGGGGTAAGATATGTCCTTAAGTCCCAGCAATTCTGTGCTTATGCAATGGCCTACATAGCTTTTGGGAGGGAGGGCAATTTTTTTGTCAGGTATTTTGGCTTTTTCAAGAAGATTCTAAACAAAACTAAATAAAAATTAGCCTGTTTTGTCTTCTACGTTTTCCCCCCTCTTTTTTCATTTTTCATGTTTCTCCTATTTAAAAATAAAACAAAAACACTCCAGATGAATTTTCAATGAAATTAATTTTTTTTGGTTCTTTCTAAACTACTCATGAAAATGAAATTTTTAATTTTGACCAGCCCTATCTATTACTGGCTCTGGAAGTACAGTATGGTCTGATGGGTTAGAGCAAAGGACATAGATTTGGCACACTAATTCTGAAAGGCAGCATGATATATGGATTAGACTTGTCATATTACAGTCTTTTGTTTTATTCACAGTTCTGCCTGAAGTGATTTTGTACAAACTGTTACCTTATTTGTAAAATGGCTGGATGATACTGGCCACCTCCTAGGGGAGGAGTGTAGGGTCTTGCTCAATAATAAGAGTTGTGATCTGCACAAAACTAACACCAATGAGTAGAAGAGGAGATCTCCTAGCTCTCAACTGAGTGCACTTTCCCCAGAGTTAAAACATACACTGTGAAGGAAGATGTGTCTCTGTGATATGGTACCTGAGAGGTGGGCAGGCATAACATACACAGTGAAGAAAGATGTGTCTCCATGATATTGTACCTGAGAGGTGGACAGGCATAACAGGGCTGCAAAACACCCAAGTGTCACATAAGCTACATGACAGAACAAGGAGTAATGGCCACATGCAGATGACAGAACAAGGAGTAATGGTCTGAAGTTGCAGTGGGGGAGGTTTAGGTTGGATATTAGGAAAAACTTTTTCACTAGGAAGGTGGTGAAGCACTGGAATGGGTTACCTAGAGAGGTGGTGGAATCTCCTTTCTTAGAGGTTTTTAAGGCCCGGCTTGACAAAACCCTGGCTGGGATGATTTAATTGGGGATTGGTCCTGCTTTGAGCAGGGGGTTGGACTAGATGACCTCTTGAGATCCCTTCCGACCCTGAAAGTCTATGACATGTGGCATGTCTGCCTGATGGAGTTTTCCCATCAGCAAGACTGACTGAGCTCTTCATGAGTAAAGACTAAAATCAAAGGAGGAAAGATAAAATCTGCAATATAAAGTTACAAGAAAATGAGTCACATGCTGAAAGGCACTAAATCAGTTCTTAATCTCATACATTCCATAAAAATACAGTATTTGATTTTTAACATTCTGTTTCTGAAGGAGGTTGCAGTCAACTTTACTGATTAATTCCCTCTTCAATCCTGCAGAAAAGCACTCTTTGGCCTATATATAAAGCATCAGAGAGTCTAAGAACTCCAGGGCTCTTCAATTAAAAAAAAATTGTATTCAAGCTATTTTAGTGAATTCTGAGGAGTTAAATAGATCCAGGGAGACTGCCTGGTTTAGTGGATTGGCAATAGGTGACTTAGCCCTTCATATTCAGTTCATTACTTGAACATTGTCCAGGTCAGAAGTGATTGGGAGTTATTATGGCCATCTGCTGATGTCTGCCCAGTTTTGAGAGAACAGGTGTCCATATGATGGAAAATACTGTTTACCATGGACACTGATTTGTACTTTTATTCATAGTCACAGCAGAGAGGCCAAGACCTAAGTGAGCTTGATTGCTGAATTATCTTCTCACTGCTAGAGGTGGCATCTCTGGAACAAGCTGGAGGCATGTGTGGTGTAGAGAAGCTTACATATGCTGTACCCGTGGACTAAAGAGAGGTTTGCTGTTTCCAACCCTGTCAGTTTGACAACTTTCACAAAATTGACTTTTAACAGAGTTAAGATTTCTAGCTACCCCATCTCATAAAGATTACCTCCTACAAGCTGTATTTCACAATTCAGTTTTGTTATAGTTTATGCTTCATCTGGGATAATTATCAAATTACTTCAATGACAAGAGAAGTTCTAAAGCCCATGTAAAAAGGGGGTGGTCGTGATCATGTTTTCATCTCATCTCCCAGCAACCCTGGGGAGATGATACCTTTACAGTTTCAGGAATTGGGCGCTGGTGATGCCAGCAGTTGCAGACTCTGTGAACTGTTTTGTGGGTTTGTGTGAAGAGGAATGTGTTTGCAGAGGAGGTCACTAAGTAAGAGGTTAGTTCATGGATTTATGGCAGGCCCCAGCATTTGCCCAGTCCCTCAGAGCATGTGCTATATGATCAATGGATTTACTTTCCTCATGCACCTGGCATCTGCAAAAACCAACCCCTGCCCCTGGAATAGCAGAAGAAAGGTAGAAGAATCTTTTGGCCCCTCATGGCCTCCTAGCCCCACATGAGGGAGAGGGAGCTTGTGTATAGTGAGGAGGCCTATTATCTGAGAGAGTTATGGGGATAGTTTGGAATTCTTTTAAAGGAACTAATCAAGTGAGGTAATGCAGCAGTTGGAGATTGAGGACACCTGACATAGCCTGATGTTTTAAGCCTAGCAAGATTGTCTTATGTCCATCTCTCCCTCCCATTTGTCATCCTAGAACAGGGGTTCTCAAACTGGGGATTGGGACCCCTCAGGGGGTTGCGAGGTTATTATGTGGGGGCCACGAGTTGTCATCCTCCATCTCAAAGCCTGCCTTGCCTCCAGCATTTAGGATGGTGTTAAATATATAAATTAAAAACACTTTTTTATAAGGGGGGTTGCAGTCAGAGGCTTACTGTATGAAAGGGGCCACCAGTACAAAAGTTTGAGAACCACTGTCTTAGAACACCTCTGTCATAGCTAGAGCAATTGTTTATGTGCGCAAGTGATAGAAGGGAAGTATTCAGGCCAAGATTTTCAAAAGAGGATGCTTAAAATGAGGTTCCAAGGACAATATTTAGGCACCCAAATAAGTGATTGTAAAAGGTGCCGAGCCCCCACCAGTTCCCATCAAGGTCAGTACAATTTTTAAAAGGCTTGAAATTTATAACCATAATAAGGGTTTCTCCCACTAACTGACAAATACAAAATATCTTTAGCCTTTCCAACTTGCTTTATTTTTCCCTTTGTAGACATTCTTTCTATGGTCACTATGAAATGCAATACCCCACGATTGCATACAAACACTGAAGAAACCTCTAGTGTGAGTTCATTTCAGGTTGAATCAGCATCCAGTGACAACTAAAGCAATTTGCTATTCAGCCTTGCAGGATCAGTCATCTTTGTAGGAAACTAAGCTTCTCTTCGGTCTGCCTTGTAGCCATACACACCTAACCATCCGCAGACCTTGGAACAGGAATATTGTCCCTGACCCACAAATATTTATTGTTGTCAGTCATTAAGAAATGATGTAAAAATCTTAATAATAAATTTATTTTCTATTATTGTTCCAATTGATTCTAAAATGAGCATGAAGTATTTTCAAAATCACAAAATAACTGTATTGTGTTATGGTGTGCATTTGCCACCAGAGCACCCCCTTCTGTCAGGGCACAGTATTGCAGGAGTCTACAATTCCAGCACCTACTGTAAACCACCTGCCTTTGTGTGCAATTCAGCATCCTGGCTGAGAAGCATCAAGTTCAGCTCCCTGTTGGGGTAACAAGCTCAAACTAATATCCAACGTCTCAACAAATCAGCCCTTCCTCTGGGCTCTGTCTTCAATCACCTTTCTCAGCTACTTGGGAGTATTCTCCCCAGCACTGGTACTGAGCACCGGCCCGTCAGACTGTTTTCTTGAAGCATCTATTCCCCTGAAGCCCAGACCCCATCATAGGAATCCCTCTGGTTCCTGCCTCAGACTGAACTCTCTCTCTCTTTTATGAGGCCCAAGTGTTCATTAAATTATCTCCTGATGCCTCTTAGTTCCACCCATCTGGCTGCAAACCAACTAATTACGGCATACTTGCAATTGATATAACTAATTGGCACTGAACCTTTCTATCCCATGATGGGGTTTCACCCTTCACAACTAGTCTAACTGCTCCCAGTGAAGTCAATTGGAATTTGAGAAGTCCAGCCTTTGTTTTCTCTTTTGTGGTTGTCATTGCAGGGTTAGAGAAATATTATAGGGTATGACTTTGTGCTACCAAGGAAGTGAAGGTTCTAAATAATGCAAGGATTTGATTATCTGCTTTGCTCAAGATTAATACATTTTGGCTATCATAGGCCTCAGTTTTGCTAAGATTAAATGTCCTTTATGCCCTGTACTAAACTTTATGCTTTTTGAGTAGTTCCGTTGGTGTCAGTGAGACTAGTCAGAATGCATAAGTCTTTGCAGGCTTGGTACTGTTAGACTATAAAACCTTCAGGCCAGGGACTATGTGTCTGTACTATGCTAGGCACAATGGGGCCCCATTCTACATTGGAAACTGGATTCTTCTGTAATACAGATAGGTGATACTAATAGGGATTCATATCCACACTTTGCTGTGAACCAATATACACCATAACAAGAAATACTTAATGGCATTTCAGTTTTTGTGTCAAAATGTTTATAGTTAATAGCCCCACAGTATGTTATTTATTATTACTTATCACTTGTCTTAGGTAGCACCTATAATATGCTAGGCACAGTGCAAATAGACAAGAGACAGACAGATGAAAACTAGAACAATAACAAGTAGGTTTAATGAGTAATTTCAAAAATGTTTCCATTTTACTGGGTTCAAAATACCCCCGTTTTCATTTCTCTCTCTCTCTCTCTCTCTCTCTCTCTCTCTCACACACACACACACACACACACACACACACACACACACACACACACACACAAAATGTACATTTTTATTTTTTAATCAAAATATTTCTTCAAACTGGCTTAGAAATTATAAATTTGTTTTGTTTAGTGAAAGCCATGTTTTCAGTAGATAAAATTGTTCTCTAATTACTTCAAACACGATGATTTTGATTTAAAATATTAGCAAAAATGTTACCGAAGTGTTTGTGGGGAAAAATAGAAACAATTTGTGTCAACAGTTTTTCACAAAAGTTCTGTGTTTTGAGAAAAAGCCATTTTTTTTTTTCTGGACAACTTTTCTATGGAGCATTTGAACCAGCTCTAATATTGTGGGCAGAGATGAAAGCCTAGGAGCTGCCTGATAAGGGTGCCTATTCCAAACTTTAAAAATTGCTCAGAAAAAGGAAGGAGGTTTGATTTGGTCCTTATTTTATAAGAACTGATTTGCCCATTGCTAAGTTGAAACAAAAAAAAAGAAAGGACAGATTAAAGTCCGTTGAATTAGTCATGGCATTAATCTCTCGTGTGCAAAATCGTGGTAAATACTCATAAGAAGCCATATAGTATGCAGTGTAAGGGCCTGATCCAATGCCCCTTGAATTTAATGGAAAGATTCCCACTGATTTAGTGGGCTCTGCATCAGGCCCTAATGCCTCAAGCTAAAATAGAACCATTTTTTCCAATGCATGTGCAATTGTTAATTTGTGTCATAATTGTACTCAGTAAAGCAGTATCTCATAGTCAGGCCTAGTTGTTTGAACCAATTAAAAAAAAAAGAGATGGACACAATTTCCCTTATTCCATGTCTTTTTTTAATTATTTGGATTAAAATTGATTTTGAACACCACCTCCAAATAGCTTCACCAGAATAAAGGAGATTAAAATTCAAGTAATTTTTGTGTCCTATAAGCACAAAAGCAGAAGCACAAAAAAAGCTTGAGAATTCTAAATACCGTTTGGAGTTGCTCAGAGTTTCAAAAATTACATGACTGATTTTTTTTTTTTTTTTTTTAAACTGGTAAAAATAAAACTCGCTGCCAGGCAAAAACTTCCTTTTGTGTTAAGTTTCAGCAGAGTGACAAAACTTTGTATGTGAAAACTCATAAGAGAAGAGCTGACAATTGCTTGATTACAAGATCACTTGGCTGACATTTTAATATAAATAACGTTAAAATAATATTAGCTATAAAGTGGAAATGAATGAATTTTTGGATCTTGGCTTCTTTTAATAACTGAGTTGTTTTGTAATGTTTGTATTTTTTCATCCATTGATATGAATGAAAGGGAATTAACAGCACACTGCAAGGAAAGAATCAGAATATGGAAAGGAACGCTGTATTGTATGCAGAAGGACAAATTCATCCCCAGTGTAAAACCAATTTGGCCCAGTATCTCTTATATAATAAAATACAACAACACAGGAGTTTGCTTGAACTAAGAGAACATTACTAGGCCCAAAGTTGTCAATTAAGGCACTTGTTTGTTTACTACGCCTACCATCCTGAAGATCATTTCTATGTGTTTTTTGGACAAAGTAAAAGTACTCTAGTACTATTCAATATGCATACAGCACCTTTCATTTAGAATGTCTGCAGACATTAAAAAGAAATAGCACATATACTGTGGGCTTTTGAAATAGGTTTCAGAGCTCAAATGTTTCCAACTCATTCATATTCATTTATTCTCTCCCTCCTTCAAATCCATCACTCCTTACAACCAGGGCCGGCTCCAGGTTTTCTGCAGCCCCAAGCGGCAAAAAAAAGGCGATCGGCGGCACTTCGGCGGCAGCTCAATAGCGCCGCTCCATTCTTTGGCGGCAGTTCGGCGGTGGGTCCTTCACTCCTTCATTCCCTCTCTTCCTCTTCAGCAGCACTTCGGAAGAGAGGGACTGAGGGACCGCCACTGATTCCCGCTGAAGACCTGGACGTGCCGCCCCAATAGCAGACGGAGTGCCTCCCCTTTGTATTGTCCGCCCCAAACACCTGCTTCCTTAGCTGGTGCCTGGAGCCGGCCCTGCTTACAACATCCTAATAACATTTTGGTTTTCCCACTCTGTTAAACTTTTTATCTGTATTCCAGCACAGTCCTTGTAAACTGGCTTCTAGCTGTCACCTATCCTGTGTCCTTCACTGAACCTTCCAGATCCCCCTCATGCATTGTGAGAGTTAATTGGACAGGTGGTAGGATCATGAGAGATTGCACAAACAGTTCCAGAAAAGTGACCAGTCCCTAACTTCTTCACAAACACACATACAATGTCATGGGATCATCTAAGAAGGGGAGGGGGGAAGAAAGAGAGGATTTGGATCAGAAAGGCCTGGAGAAGGGAAGAGCTCATAGACATAGTAGGTAGCGATTATATTGAGTGGAGAGTCAAAACCCAACCTGACTTTGCAATCTGAAATCTCCTGAATATTAGGATCTGTACCCACTCCACATTTATGCTTTGCATAGCAAGGATATTATAGTGTGTAGCTTAAAAATAGTACATTAATTGCAGTTCGTTTGAGAAGAGTGACTATAAAACTGGTATAGTGCAATTCCATGTTGTATCTCAATGTCTTCCTGACTGTTTACTGGTAAACAGGTGTTTTTACTTACTGTCAACCCTGTAAGCACAACCTGAGGTGTGAAAGCCAGCCTGGATCCTTTCCTTCTCGTGCATCATCACCAGTGCTAAAAACTCTTCAGGCCAATTGGGACTTCAGTGACATCTGTGCAACATCATTGTCTACAGAGTAAGCCCCCACTGAAACCTATTTATCTTATGGCTTTCCATATGTTTGTAGATGTGTAACTGTGATTGGAATTTGCTAACTATAATTTATATTTGGCTCTGTGATTGGAATTTAAATAATTCTGACAGGGCTCAGAAGGAATAGAATCCAGCTCACTCGTTTAGCTGTGTTGGCGATGCAAGGCTAACAGGAATGAAAAGTATTAAAAAATTATTTTTTGTCTTCAGAGTGAGTGGATCTGATTCTGAATACCTAAAAGTAGCAAAAATGAGTAATAAGAAGGTGAAAGTTTTACATATGCAGTGTTGGTGTAGCCATGTTGGTCTCAGGATATTAGCGAGGTAAGGTGGGTGAGATGATATCTTTTATTGGACCAAGTTCTGTTGATGAGAGAGACAGGCTTTCCAGCTTACACAGAGCTCTTCTTCAGGTCTGGGAAACTTGCTATAGGTGTTACAGTTGAAAACAAGATGGAACAGACTGTTTAGCATAAGTAGTTAACACATATTTCAAGGGACCATTCAAGGTGAAGTGGCCCGTTAACTCACCCTTCCACTCATAGGGAGTGTTGGAGGAGAGAGGAAGCAGTTGTGTGTGTGTGTGGGGGGGGGGTTGTTATTTGGTTTAGATTATTGTAATAGGCCATAAATTCAGTTTCTCTACTCAGTCCATGATTTACAAACTCATCCCCCCACGAACCAACCCCAGGGACCATCTACATGCTTCCCAAGATGCACAAACAAGGGAAACCAGGCAGACGCATCATATCTAGCCACGGCATTCTCACTGAAGAATATTGGGAATATCGGGACTCATAAAAACCATCCTCAAACAACTCGCAACACAAGGGCCAGCTTCCTCCAGGACACAGCCAACTTCCTCCAGAAACTCTGCAACATTAACAGCTTCCCTCAGAACACCATCCTTACCACCATCGATGTCACCTCCCTACACACCAACATCCCTCATAATGATGGCATAGCTGCCTGCCTCAAATATTTACAAGACAATGGACAACATTCAGATATCCACCCCAAATACATTGCTAAACTCATCCACTTCTTTCTCACCCATAACAATTTTACATTCAACAACAAACACTTTGTCCAAACCAGGGGAACAGCCATGGGTATTAGGATGGCTCTCCAATATGCCAACCTCTTCATGGGCCACCTTTTAGAAGAATTTCTGAACCAATCATCCTGAAACCAATGATATGCCTGAGGCCTAGTCTTCACTTACCGGCTGGTCCGGCGGCACGCCATCGATGTTCTGGGATCAATTTATCGAGTCTGGTTAAGACGCGATAAATCGATCCCGGATCGATCCCGGAAGTGCTCACAGTCGGCGCCGGTACTCCAGCTCGCCGAGAGGAGTACGCGGCGTCGACGGGGGGAGACTTCCGGCCGCGTCTGGACCGCGGTAAGTCCGGAGTAAGGTACTTCGAATTCAGCTACATTATTAACGTAGCTGAATTTGAGTACCTTAGTCCGAAGTCCGGACTAAGTGTGGACCAGCCCTGAGATACATCAATGATATTTTCATCCCCTGGATCATTATTACAACAATCTATAATCCACTGAAACCCCCACAGCTGCTTTTTCTCCTCCCTCTTCCTTTACTCCCTATGAATGGAAAAGTGTTAATGGGCCACTTCACCTTGAATTGGTCCCCTGAAATATGTGTTAACTACTTATGCTAAACAATCTGTTCCATCTGGTATTTGTCTGTGACACTGAGGCCTGTGCTACACTACAGAGTTAGGTCACCCTAAGTAGCTTACGTCAACCTAACTCTGTAAGCGTCTACACTAAAATGTCCCTCTCACAGATGTAAGTCACCGATTACATGGCGGTGGGGCTCTGGATATCAGCCTGCTGGCGCCCTGCCACCCCAGGGATGACAGCTGAAGCCCCGCCCCCAGCTGTCAGCCTGAGGGTGGTGGGGCTCCAAGCTGTCAGTCCCCACAATGCCCCACACTGTCTGTTAAATTGATGCTCCTAGTGAAGACGCTCCCCACCAACAGACGGAGCATAATGTGGCCATGAAAAATTGATTTTATTACTGCAGTGGCTGTACATCAATGTAACTTAAGTCAACCTAATTTTGTAGTGTAGACTTGCCCTGAGTAAGTTTCCCAGACCTGAAGAAGTGCTCTGTGTAAGCTCAAAGGTTTGTCTCTCTCATCACCAGAAGTTGGACCAATAAAAGATATTACCTTATCTGGTCTCTCTAAAGTTTTACATAGTCATTTTTCAGGATAGAACTGCACTTAAAAACATAACATTAAAAAAGGAAGGCATCAGTTTGGCTTTAAATATGCTGATAGATACAAAATTCCTTCCAAGGGCAGAATGGCCCATTATCACAGTGCAGCATCATTGATCTGAAAGCCTTTACAAATGCAAAAAATTTTACACGAGTAACTAAAGTATTAATTGGTTGAACACAATGGGTAAGATTAGGACAGTTATCCATAATTCTGAATGGGGCATGCTGCAGCACTGCCCTGTTTAGGGAGGGATTGTGCCTAGAGATGCAAAATTTCCAGAAATTTTGAAGGCATGGGGGAAAGAATTTTGTTTCTGGGGAAAAAACCCAGAATTTTTGGGGGGAAATTGAAATATCTGCAATAGTTACTTGCTTATCAAAACTAAATTTTATTTGTTTCTTTAAGAATGAAAAATGTATTACGTATCATTTAGTTAACGCATTTTGGTATATTTATTACATAAATAAACATAAATGATTTAGTTTGGAATCAAATAATAATGCTAAATATACCTAATATTAGGGATGGTGCTCCAGCTACACACTAAGGTATTTAGGTGTATTTTTTGCCTGTTGCCAAATAGGAGCAAAGTATAAAATGTTGAAAACAGAAAACATTGATACTGTTTTAAAAAAAAGGAAGGTTATATCCTTTGGGTTCAGAAATAGTATGTAAATAAACTTGACCTAACATTATCATGCAGATACAGAAGAAATTCATGTTTCTAGAGAAAAAGCTTGGAAAAATGAACTTCCTATTAGTTAGCAAAGTACAACATTAAGGACCAACAGTAAATTTGGATCCAAATATATCCAAACTTTATAGTCACAACAACAGTAGACTCTTTAGCAATGCATTATCATCAGATATATGGTGTCGTAATTGTAGAAAGAACTAGCCATCCTATGTACCAGTATAACATAATAAAGAGTTACTAATATAGTCTTGGAAATGCTAGCATAGCTCTCTTTTTTTCCTTTTCCTTCCTCTTTCACTATTCATTCTGAGAGAAAATATTTCATATAAGTTTCTTTTCAATTTTCCCCCAAACTCCCCATTTTTCCATATGGAACATCACAAAAAATGGGAAAAAAAGTTTTTCCAAATGTTTCTGGGTTTTTTTCTGTCATCTCTAATTGAGCCTCACTTGAAAATCAGACATGAAGATACACCATAAATCTATTCTTATTGAATGCAAGGCTTGTCAAGCCAATTTGCAGCAGCCTCATCAGTGAAGTGCAGAGCCCTTAGTTCACCATCAAATTTGGTCAAAGGGCAGTCATCAGTGATGTGAGGCATTTCCTGTCTTTGGCCACAGCCACATGTGGGAGCCTCTCATTGGCACCAGGTGTGAAGGTTGGCTACAAACTGACCCTGGCTCGTTGTAATACAATATGATAAAACTACTTAAAAACTGAAATTGGTGCAGAATGTGGCTGCTTACCTGCTAAGTGGCCCGGCTTACTGGGCGTACTTGACATAGTTGGTGTGCTCTGTACTGATTATTGGTTAGTTTCTGGAATGGATTTAATTTAGCAAGCTCTATATGGTCTGGGATCTGCCTACTGAGTGACTGTCTCTCTACGTCTGTAATCATCGCCATAGCTGCACTCAGTTCTCTTTAGTAGAACAAATTCCCTTCCTCCTGTGGTGCAAAATAGCCTGAATTGTGTTGCCCTTCATTCAGGGCATGTTACAAGGGCTGTTTCCCCAGGATTTGAGGCTGGGTGAGAGTGCTGAAGAGATGGTGTATAGTCTGAGGTATTATGGAGTACTGGTTGCTTGATTTGATGACAGTTGTTTTTTTGTGAAGAGGTGTGGATGACTTGGATGCTTAATTGTATAATTTTGTATGTGATTTTAAGAAATGGCAAGACAGCCAGGGAAAAGTTAGAAAGTCACAAATGGCAACTAAGCCATTGATTTTCAGTGAGAATTGAATGTCTCACTACCCTTTCCTTCCTTTGAAAATCTTCCCCCAGATTTGGGGAGATGACTTTTCATATGTCTAATAAATCAAAATAAATAAGAACTGTGTGGTTCTCAATTAAATCAGATTTGGCCTTGTATCAAATTAAATCATATCTCTAATTCCATGCTTGATAGGGAGGAAGAGATTCACAGATTCGGAGGTTATTACATGCTGTTATTTCAGATCTTCCATTGTAATTTTTAAATAGGCATCCCATCTGTTAAAAATGTTTTCCCATAGATGAATTAACATATGTACTCACTTAATATTCAAACAGAGAAAGGAATTGAAGGTCACAATGAAAGTCACTGAAATAAAGCATTGAAACTACATGAATATTTAAAATCACATTAAGTAGACAGAGAGGTGGGGGTGGAATTGTAAGTTTTCAGCAGGTAAAAACGTCCATCTTTCTGAAGGAAATGATTGTATGTCATGTTATGCCTTAAAACGCATACTGAGAACAATAAGGTTAAATATAACGAAAAGTAAACAAATTAAAAAGTGAAATGGTTGAACAAGTTACACGCAAAAATAACACAATCAAAAGTAATGTGCAGTACTGAATACTGTCTGGTTATGTAACAGTCACAGAGGTAGAAGGCATTCAAATTTAGAATGACCAAGAGATACCCATAGGGAGAAATCCTGTTTGCTTTTTTCATGGCAATAGCCCTGTTGATTGGGTCTGTAATTCAACACGACAGGCAGTGCTTTTCTCAGACATTGTTTACTGCACACCTTATGCCTCTCCCGGGGAAAGAGGCCTCATGTCAAATGGTCTCAACCACCTGAGAGTTCAGTAATTATTTAGATATGCACTTCACAGGCCAGATCTGCAGCTGGAGCAAACTCCCACTACACTGCAGCAACACCAACTTACCCCAGCTGAGGATCTATGAACGTCCAAGATGCCGAGTATGTGCAGAACCCATTGGTTTCAGTTGGAGCTGTGCCTGCTCAGCACTTCTAAGAGTCAAGCCTAAGGCATTTATCTGATATTATAAAATAGAAAAAATAAAAATCTAACAAAATAATGGAGCAAATCCCATAACTAAAGGGCCTGATTCTTCACTACGTTACATCAGTGGAGTTACACTGGCATAAAACTGGAGTAACATGGTGAATCAGGCCCCAAAAGCATTCAATGATAATGGAACCATGAGCAAGAAGTAATGTAAGTTTATAAAAATAGATTTGCCAGACAGATATGATTGATTCTTTTGATAGCACTGCTGAAGCAGCAGGTGAGAGAAAGCAATAGATATTTATAAAATCCATATATGGGTTTTAAGTCAAGCACTTCATACTGTATTTCATTAAATCTTACTTGTAATTAATTCAGATTGACCTAGCTGTCATGTGGACTGAAAACTAGCTGAAAGACCATAAGAAAAGGGATGTGATAGCAGCAGAGTACCAAAAGAAACTAATTGTCAAGTGGGGTAATAGGAATTTGTTTTAGGCCCAGCCTTAATATTTTCAATAATGATCTGGAAAGGACAATTAATAGCACATTAATTAAACTCACAGCTGATACTTAACTGGGTGGAGCAGAACATTAGTGTGGATACAGAAATTATATAAACGGGACCTACAGAGATTTGAAACAAAGGGAGAAAATAAAGTGAGATTCAGCTTGGAAAAATCGAATAAATAGAGGGAAAATAATCTGAAAGAGATTTCAGTGTGAGGGGGAAAAGCAGTGATGGTGAAAGACTTGTGTTTTATTATTTATCTACTGACAGTGTGCTCTGCACTGTACTTGCCAAAAATATCAAGACATTTTCTGGTCTAGAGATTTTAGTCACACACAAGATAAGACGCACTTGCAGACACAGGGGCAGCTCTTCAGAAAAGGTTGGAATTATGAAGTACAGCAAATTAGACAAACTTGCAATGCAGTGTGACAGGGATGGGCCAAAGGATTTGGGATTGCATATGCAGAGGCATGGAGTAAGGAAGTTGTTGGTTCTAACAACACTGCTTTCAGCTTTGGGCACCACGCTCCCAGGAAAATATTGACATATTTAGGCTTGGCAGGATTGATTTGATTTAAATGGTTAGTAATTGGTAAATATGAATTTCATCTGACACACAGAATTGATTAAAAAAATCCATTGATAATAGTTAGCAAGCAGGGCCTTCCCCCACACCTAGCCCGCACAAGGATCAGGGGTCACCAGCCCCATGGCCGTGCACAGAGCCCCCTGCAGCCCTATTGTCATAGCCCCACTCACTCATTCCTAGCTAGGAGTGTGGGGGCTATCCCCAGGTAGGAGCTGTTCAGCAGCAGGGTGGCGTCCCCTGCACAGTCGTGGCATCTCGTCGTCCTCCTTGTGGCCTGGTCTCTGTTTCACTTGCCAGGACTGCAGCCTCCCTTGCACCTGGATATCTTGGGCCCCTTGCCAACACAAGGAACTCCTGCAGCCCCACTGTCAGTGCTGCCCTAGCTCTAATCCCCGCTATTTTCCTGCAACTGTGAAAATTAAAATTAAAACAAAAACAAATGAAACCAGTCTAACCGTGAAAAGGGGAGAGACCAGTCTTCCCACAATGCAAATTCCAGCACTAGAAACAATGCCTAACTACGGTCAGGAGAGTTCTGATGAGGAACACCTATGGGGAAGACTATTAAAATTCAAGGACCAATGACCTCTCTCCATGTCAGATAGATGGGTCCTGGATATGGTTTGACAAAGATACAGCTTAGAAATTTCAAAGATTCCAAATGGTCATTTTCTCCCTTACCCAGTATCCTTAAATCCATAAAAAAAGCAAAATATGCTAAAGACCACAGATCACCTTTGTGAATCAGTGCAACAGAGAATTCCCAAGGCAGAGATGTTTTCCAGCTACCACTCACTCTTGTTTCTGGTACCCAAGAGATCTGCGGAGGATGGAGTGGTGTTTGACTTAAGAAACCTGAGCAAGTTCATAAGAAGGACCAGATTCAAGACGGAGACCTTGAAGTCCATAGTGGTGGTGATAATTTGTTTTGAAGGAGGCCTATTTTCATGTGCCAGTTCATGAGATGCACAGGAGACTTCTGCTATTCACTCATGAGACTGATCACTTTCAGTACAAAGTATTATCTTTTGGACATCATCCATGCCCCAAGTGTTCATGAAAGTCCTCAATGTCCTGGATGACATTCTAGACAGAGCCCTGCCCAAGGAGGGGTCCACTCGAGAGACTTGTTCAATGATCCAAATATTGCAACAACATGGATTTATAGTAAATTTCAGAAAGAGTAGTCTTTAACTATTTCAGTGCCTAATTCATCTCAGAATGTTGGTAGAGGCCCACAAAATATTTGTCAGCTGAAAGATGGGACAAGATCAGATCAGAATTACCCTTGTGAGGAGATGCCGAAAGATGTCAGCAAGTACCCTAATAAGCGTTCTAGGGATGATCATGTCCTGCATAGAGATAGTGCCTTGACAAGAATGCATATGAGAACTCTCCAGAGTTTTCTGCTGTCTTTTCCCCCCATCATTTTCTGAATTTGTTTCATCTTGGAAAGTGAACATTCTGTCACTTGTACTGAAATCCCCAAACTGGTGGATGAGTCTGGAGATATTCCAGAGAAGGATGGCCATGACTGAGCCATAGAGGTAAGTCATAACAACAGTTGCCAGTCTGGAATGATGGGGAGTGTTCTCTAAGAAGTCAGGGGTTCAGTGGACATGGTCCTCCTTGGAATGAAAGAAAAGCATACATTTTCTAGAACTGAGGGCAATTCTTCAACAACTGGCCCAGTGTTGTCAAATGGTCATATATTCTGGTAGTGACTGACAACCCATCAGCAATAGTGTACGTAAATTTTCAGGGTTTCAAGATCAATAGCTGTGCAAAAGCAAGCAGCAATATTAATGCAGTGGACAGAGGCCCACTTATGACCTATCAGGGCTTTGCATATCGAAGGAACCAGCAAGGCGAAAGCCAACTGGTGGAGCAGAAAGAAAAAATCAATCAGGCGGAATGGATTCTCCACAACAAATCCTTCTGACTGATCATCAAAAACGTAGGAGTTCTGGTGCTGGATCTCTTTTCATCCAAGGCAAACTGGAAGGTTCAAAAAAGTGAGCCAGGAGCCCTAGAGATAGATCTCCTGTTGCTCAAGTGGCCAAAGGACTTACTTTATGCTTTCCCCCCAGTGTCTGTCATCATCATCGGGGTAAATACAGAAGATCAGAAGGAAGGCAGTAGAAGTGATATTAGTGGTTTCCCAACCACATAAACATGCCATTGGAGCCCACATTTTCCTAAATCTGAGGCCAGATTTGTTATCCCAGGGTCCAATTCTTCACCAAAATTGAAGCAAGTTTAATACAGCAGCTTTGCATTTCAAAGAAAGTTCCTAGAATGAAAGGGTTACTCTGCTGGTCTCATTGAAACTCTGATAGCATCTAGGAGAGCAATCAACAGGCAGGGCTTACTCAAGGATCTGGTCTGAATTCAAAGTTTGGTGTTGAGAGAGACATAATCAGCATCATGTAGCCAAAGTGTCTTATGTTCTGGAGTTTTCACAAGATGGTTTTGATATTGGGTTGCAGGCTCATACCTTGAAAGTACATGTATCTGCACTGTCTGCAATTTTGAGCGTATCTAGAAAATCTTCCATTTCTCACCATAAGGACATATATCACTTCATTATAACAGTTTGTTTATTTTATTTTTGCTTAAGGAAAACAACAAAGCACACATTTACAAACCCCATGAAAGGGAAAGTAGAGTGATCCTTCCTCTTGAATCTTTCCTGCCCTCTAGCAGACAGACTTCTTACATCTAAAGCCACAGTGCAAACAGAATGTTGGCTCTACACCATAACTAAGAACTGCAGTAATATTCCACACAAGTTTTCTTCCTGCTATTTTGATAACATGCATAAAATTAAATTTCAAAGCATGCCATTTGGTGACATTTTGTCTCAATTTCTGACTCTCATGCTGTGTTGGGTCATGACCCGCAGGCAGCCAGCTCTTTGTGTGTGCCCATGTGCGCAAGGCTTAAGAAGGTATGGGAAAATCCATCTGTGATATGGAAAGTGTCTCAACACAATTAACAGTTCCCCATTTTCAATGGGAGTTGGGAGTCTAGCTCTCTTATATCCCTTTGAAAATCCAAGCCCGCATATTTGTTCAACGCCCTTAGTATCCATATAAGCATCGCCAACCAGCAGAAATGTTGGTGGGGAATTGATTCAGGTCAGCTATTAAATAAACAATACACCTTTTACCATTTCCTGGTAGTAATGTGGTAGCTTATTGGATATGAGGAATTTTTTAAATCTTGAGAGATGTTTTGCACCTATGATGGAGGTTTGTCTCTAAATGCTTTTCTCCCCTTAAATCTTCATGCATGATACTTGCGGATAACCTCCCAGGGCTTTCTGATCATGATGTTCTTGTGTTGTCTGCTTCAGTTTATATGGTTATCATGCTCCAGGCAGTATTTGCTGTTTCCCTTCAAGTTCTGATGCATTGCTGGAAGTTTGTCGCATGGTTTCACTTGCATCACTGTGATCTTTTTCTGCACTGATGCATCTAGCCACTAAATCAATTATGACCTTTTTTCTGCCACCTTATATTGCTGCTGTCATGTAAGTGGATAATATTGCAAGAAAAGTTCTTCTAATGCATTTTCTTTCATCCATTGTATTCCCCATTTTCCACTTTCATGTGGAGCCCTCATGGCACATTTACATTCCTGGAAACACTAGTGTATAGGCTTCTTCTTCCTTTAGGCTTTTTTTAGATTCTTTTGGGAAAATATCATTGCCCTAATTAGAAGTTTAGTGATGCATTCCTTAAATGCAGCATTACTATGTATGAACTTTCTGAATATGTTTCTATGCAAAAAGGCATAAATAAATGATATTACCTGAAGGCATTTATTAGTATGCAAATAGAAATGTCAGGGTACACTCCCGGAAGTTACAATAATAAACTGCAAGAGTCCAAGCACACTTCTGCAGTGTCTCAAGTTTAATCTGAGAGAGTCAGAGCTATAGCTACAGAAGATCTGATCTTCTGCTGTCTTACACCACGTGTAGTTATTTAAAACTCTTCCTCCAGCGTAAGGGATAGAGAATTCTCAGTAGCATTTGAGACTCTCTTTGCACAGCTTTAAGGTTTAGAGCCCAGATCCTTAATGGTATTTAGGTGCCTACCTCCCATTGAAAGGGGACGATCACATACTGGGCCATATCATCACCTGCACTAGATCTCTCCTTAGTGAAACTGAGTGGGGTGTGGATAAAGGTACATCTGCTGCCTCTTATCTGGCCCTCAGACCACCCCAAAATCTTCATTCCATACTGGCCCCACATAGCCTGGCATGGAGACCAGTTCCATAGTGCTCAGGCCTTCATAGCTGCACCCATGGGGGAAAAAATGGGTGCTCAGCACCCATCAGCAGCCCCCCTATCAGTGCATCCCTCGCCCTCCCAGTGCCTCCCACCCACCGTGCAGGGGCACCGGAACAAGGGGGATCGGGGGCCATGGCCCCATGACTTCTAAAAGTGAGAGGGATTTGCCCTCCCCCTTTTTACCGGCCATAAGGGTGAGCGATGGGGGGAGGGGCAGAGAGGAGCAAGTGGGGGCAGGGTCTTGGGGGGAGGAGGCAGTACAAGGGTGGGGTCTTGGGGGGAATGGGCAGCATGAGGCTGGGGGGCTTGGGGAGAAGGAGTGGTATGGGGATGGTGCCCGAGGGAGAAAGGGTGGCATGGGGGGCTGAGACCACAGTTTGGGCTCAGGTGGCTCCCCACTTTTAGGGAGCTTCCGCCACTCCTGCCACTGTGGATCAGCTGTTTAGCGACATGCAAAAGGCGGTGGGGGGATGGGGAGGAGTGAGGGTGGGGCGTGCTCAGGGGAAGGGGGACGGAACAGGGCAGGAAGAAGGGGGCGGGGTTGGGGCAGGAAGAGGCAGGGTGGCAGAGGCTTGGGGGGGAAGTGGTGTAGTGTGGAAAGGCCTGAGACAGAGTTGGGGGAGGTCGATCATCTGTGCAGGGCTTTCACATCACTCAGCTGGCTGAACCTCTGGCACAGACGTTGAATAGGTGGTATTGCACTGGTGGTATTGCACTTTCCCAAGATGAATTTTGCCCTCAGTGTTTAAGATGGATGTGTTTGGCAAATGAGGCAGCTGTTGAATTTCTATTTATTGCTCAGGGAGGAGGCAATATGGCCGAGTAGATAGTGCACTGGACTTGAGACTCAGGAGAGCTGGGTTTTATTCCTTGCTCTGCCACTGTCACGCTGGGTGGAAGGAAGTCACCTCTCTATGCTTCAGTTTCCCCATCTGTAAAATGGGGATAATGATACTGCCTCACTGAAAGCACTTTGAGATCTACAGATGAAAAGATTAGAACTAGGTGGTATTATTGTGGCCCATGCACACCACCTAAAACCTGCCCAGGACAAGGTATTTTATTTTCCTTTTTAAGCTTTCCTGTGGGGTAATATCTGAACACCCACCAACACAAAGGATTTGATCCACACAAGTGTCAAATATGAACTCCTCAAGCACCATAACAGCCCTACCATGGAGTCACAGACAGTCCCCTTGGGCACTCTGGTCTATCTTGCCACCCAGGGAAGCTGGCTTAGTGGTAGATGGTCACTTACACCAAAAATCACAGTAATATTCAGGTTACTTCCAGTCCCAAAGGACCAATCACTTACCCCAGGTCAGTAGTACCTCAAATCTGTCAGCAAAGACAACTCTTGTAGCCAGTCCCATAATAAACTATCTAAGGATTTATTAACTAAGAAAAAGAAATGAGAGTTATTTACAAGGCTGAAGCAGGTAAACATGCACACACAAATTTGTTACAGTCTAAGGTTTCAAAAAGTAATAGAAGCTGCTGTAATGTGCAAGCTCTATATGTCCTTTAGGGTTAACCCATGCTAAGGAGCTTGGGAATCCTTGCTTATGATTAGAAATATTGCCCTCTCCAAATTCCAAGTAGCATAATGCTACAGTTCCTTCTGGTCAAGGATTTTTATTCCCATCCCCCAGTGGTCAAATTGTGATGGAATGAGTGTTTGTGCACAGCTGATCTTCATGGGCATGGAGGGAGCAATCAACAAAGTCTTTTGTCCACTGATGTTCCCCAAGGGTTCATCTGGTGTCTATAGGCCTTCTTTTGTTGGGCAGAAGATGACACCTCTTGTGGTAAACTAGTATTTCATTCTTGCTAATGCTTCTCTCCTGACTGTGAGGGGAGGGCGGGGCGGGGCGGGAGGGGGTTCCAGTTTCATAGCAAACACTCTTATGGTTACAAACACTTAAATATTACCTTTTAACATGGGATATAGATAGTATAAGTGAGATGAATGCATGCAGCAACTCACAAGCTTTTCATAAAGTCCAAACACTAAACAAATTCTTATAAGTGAGCCAAACTGGTTTCCAGCTATGCATTTGTCACTGTTCAATGAGGCCTAGGGGCCTTGGCATGAGCTGGCACCTGGTCTGCCAGCGTCACCGGGCTATTCATGTTAGGTAAATCGTATTTGGCTCTATGCCCTTATCGAATTTTTTTTTCCTCATCAACATTTATGGTTGATTTATCCCATGGTGTCAATTCTTAAGATTTAAAAACTCAGCCCGTATTTCCTTAGCATATTTAATACTAAGCTGTGGTGTGAAACCAGAGCACATCCCAGTGGGGAGCATGGAGATGCACCAGCCCAGAGGAAATTCCCAGAAGTACAGTGACTGAGGCACCCACTGTGTCTCCAAGATTTCAGAGGAAACGTAGTCACTGTTACACCCTTTGATGGGGTGAAACCTATGCCTGCCCATGGCAAGCCAGGTCGGCTGGCTGCAGGCAGGGTTTGGTGTGGGCTACTCCTCAGTGTTTTGTGGAGAGTGGAAGGACTGGGATTGTAGACTAAAGCTGAGTGAAAAAACTGAATTTACAGCCTGTGTGAAATTCCAATATTTTAACACTTATTTTTGTTCTAATGCAGGAGGAAAAGTTGAAATATCACAATGTTATGTGGAATGATACGTTTTCAAAAACCGTCGGTTAAATGTCAAAATGTTTTACTTTGACATTTTTAGTTGAAATATTTCTGTTTGTTGAACCAAATCAAAATGCCTTGTTTTGAGTCAGTTCAACACAAAATTGCACCTGTTTATGGTGCTGTGGAGCCTCATGTGAGTTGTAATTTGGATACCTCTTTCCTTTGGCCAGATTACCTGGGCCATTTCAGATCATCCATTGAACTCAGTGAGGAAGTCTGTTTAAAAATGGATACCATGTATGATCCCGCATAAAGTCCTAATGAAATCTAGACAATAATGTCTAAAGTGATAGTTTTGGGAAGATTAGCAAGATATTCAAAAACTTTTAACACAAAGTGCTTGAGTGACAGGAGAAACTTCTCTATTGTTAAATGACATTCAATTCTTACATTTATACTCTCAAAGTAAAAAGGAAAGAAAAATGACTGGCTAAATGCTTTAGCGAGGAAAAATAATTAAAATGATCCAAAACCAGGGAAAAAAAGTATTCACTAATAAATCTTCATCTGAACCAGACAAGTTCCCTCCATTTGCATCTTCGTTTTTCTTAGACTGAGCGAACAACACACAGTCGAGTCTCGCAGCATCACAGTCACTCAACAATAACAGGTTCTATTCTTGACAATAACTATAATTACCTAATTAGCTGCCACGTTGCATTCAGTGTTTGAGCTATGTTGCAGAAAGAGGCATGTGTAGAGGCTAGATATAGGAATATTTTGGAAGAGGCAGACAGTTTTTTCCTCTCTCATTTTTACTGATTTCACCATCTGTGTCTTAGGGAAAGTAAGAGAAGGGGATTTTGCTAAACTGTGAGGTGACCTGTCCCCTGAGCATAAGTAATGCCCTTATCCTACCCAGTTACCTCCTCTAGGACCACTCTTCTTGTAGATTTGATGGTGAGGCTTGGATTCTTTTGGGTCCTTCCTCCAGCCTTGGCTGAGAGTTTTCTTCATCTTGTCCCAATACACAAACACACACTCTTTCTCGGTGAAAGTACCAGAGGGTGCTGCTAGGAAGGAAAAAATTCTAACTCTCGTCTAACCCCCTGACCCGCCAGCTGATATATGGGGACTCCCAAGAAATAACAGCGACATAAACAGTATATCAAACCAGGTAATTGTATTAAACAAAAGGTGATCATAAATTAACAATGCAAACACATACTCTGAGGGTCGACAGTGCCCAACCTTGTGACTTACGTGAGAGGGGAACAATGTCCTATTGATACATGTGCTATGCTGGGGCTCTAGCTGGCTGGTGAGGGTGGTGTGTTCAGTGTTCAGTGCTAGTAGCAGAGAGCAAGTTATACCACCGATTTAGGATACAGTCTGTTTGGAAGATACCTATCCACTGTGGACCTGACTACCTAACTAAGGGTTGATGCATTCAGTCTCCATAAAGTGGATGAGCCTCAGGTTCAGATCCTGGCCTGGTTCCCTCAGCAGCTGTAGGAGGGGACTCAGTTGAGGTCCACACTATCCTATGATGGTTGTGTAGAATTTTCACTACCAAACATTTACTGCTTCTGCCCCTGAGGTAACTCTCCCCATAGAGGGACTCAGGGAACAGGTGCAGACTATAGACAAATAATTGATAAAATCCTAATTTCTTATTCTATAAAGCCCAACTGTAGGTTAGAGCAGCAGGAACGCCTGATTGAGCAATAAGAAGTATTTCTTGCCACGTAGTAACTGCTTTAGCTAGAGAGCAAAGGGAAAAATTAGTCCTAAACTAAATGGAAGCTTTCCAATCGAAATCCTATAAACTAAGAGCTACCATGAACAGGGACCAGAACAAGTTTAGGACTATTGCTTCCGAGTACCCAGAGGCCAGTTTTCAGGGATGACCCTGCATGCAGACATAGGACTCCCAAGCTCACAGAAAGCATGTCCTCCCCTCAGTGCTGGCTCCTTCTCTCCTTACAACATGGCTCCTCAGGGGCTGGCCTGTCAGGAGAATCTTCCTCACTGGTTGGGCTAACTCATTTCCCTAGGCTTAACCTGTCAATCATTCTCACTTTAATCCTTTTCTCTCTCTCATCTTCTTCCTTTGAGCAGGTGCACTGGTGATCTTGCAGGGACATGCTACAGTAACTCCCCTGAGCTGGCAGAGACCTCTTTCACTGGAATTAGTGTCTCCCCTCTCTCCCTCTCAGTTGCCTCGCATTTGGGATTCTGAGTCTGCCCTTGGCCCCCTGCCTCCCAGGGACAGCATGCCTCTCCCTGAATTATTAGCACAGACACCCAGGAACCAAAATCAGCTCCACGGGGGTTACTTAAGGACCATGCAAGCCTAGGGCTGCTGCTACTACTAGTTGGGAAGGGAAGGGAGGGGCCATAGTCCAGCCTCCCTCCCCCCAGTGACCAGTGGAGGTGGCTAGGCATAGAGAACATAAGAATGGCCATACTGGGTCAGACCAAATGTCCATCTAGCCCACTATCCTGTCTTCCGACAGTGGCCAATGCCAGTTGCCCCAGAGGGAATGAACAGAACAGATAATCATCAAGTGATCCATCCCCTGTCGCCCATTCCCAGCTTCTGGCAGACAGAGGCTAGGGACACTATCCCTGTCCATCCTGGCTAATACCCGTTGATGGACCTATCCTCCATGAACTTATCTAGTTCTTTTTTGAACTCTGTTATAGTCTTAACCTTCACAACATCCTCTGGCAAGGAGTTCCACAGGTTGACTGTGCGTTGCATGAAAAAAATACTTCCTTTTGTTTGTTTTTAATCTGCTGCCTATTCATTTCATTTGGTGACCCCTAGGGAAGAGGACTACATGCTCACTGCCTCCTAGAGCAGTGGTTCTCAAACTTTACCAGACCATAGCCTCCATTTTCATATCATACACCACCCTGCAATCCATATTCCATCCTCTCAAGATCTAGCTGGGACCCCCCTCACTCACCAATATGCCAAGGGCAGGTAAGGTGTCCCCCCCCCAGGTGGAGAACCCCCAGTCTTGAACTGCTGCTGGGGTGATATGCCTCCTAATTGACCCAAACGTAGGCCTATGTCTGAAAAACACAGTAGAGACCTCATGTACCAATAGTTTAGAAAACCTTCAGACAAATCTCTAAACACTTCAGACCAAATCTTCAGCCAGCACAAATCAGCACAGCTCCCTCAAAACCAGTTTACACAATTTGTGGATCTTGCCCTTTGTCTCAACAAGACCCTGGGTCAATTCCTGAGTCAGACAAAACTCCCATTTACTTCAATGGGACCAAGATTTAGCACCGTTTGGCTAGGGGTTCATTGGAGCAAAAAATGTGCCTGACTCCAAAGCAAGGCAAATGTTTTCACTGAATCAAGCGTCAAATCATGATCTTGCACTAGTAAAAATAGCAACATAACAGAGGTCTGCCTCAGCATGACAAGGTAAAAAAACTTCTGATGAAGATTTGTAATAACCTAAAAGAAATTTCATACATCACTGGAGATAAGGAAAACTGAAAATAAAATAGATTGGGGTTAGATTTCTTTTTAATAATGTCAGCCAGAATGTTCCAGTCAGTAGTCTGAACACACTATGGATGAGGACAGATTTACCACTTCACTTCACTGAATAACAATTTCAAAGCTTAGATAAAAATCTTTGTAATGGGAGATGGTGAAGCTTAAACTTCCTGTCAACAAAAACAGAGAAATCATGCATTTTGATAATGAGTGATGCTTGAAGTGGAATATTGAAAAAGAGAAAATGAATTCTAAAGGACGATGAAAGGAATCCTTAAAGCACCAAGCATGCCAAACAGAATTGTGTCCAGTCCTGCTATGATGTAAAGGAGCGGCAGTAAAGCTGGGTGAAGGGATGGGTTTGTAAACTGAAGCTGGTTGGAAACTGAGGGGATTTATAAGGTTCCTTCATAAAAAAATGTGGAATAACTACCCAACTTCCTACTTTGGGGAAAAAGCATATACAACACAATCAATGTTGTATCATAGTCAGGCCTTTTCCTAAAACTGGTCAAATTATTCACTGCAAATAAAATAGAGGAATTTATTTCTTTTTACTGTTTACAAGATTACAGTGATTTCTAAGACTATATTAATCCTCTGTGAGTATTTGCTGCACAGTTTATATGAAGAAATTTCAGCCTATTGATTGTTAGAGACCTGTTCAGTTTAGCTATTTGCTTTTCACACCAATTAATTGGTCACCCAATCACATGATATTGTTTCTGCTCTCAGACTGGAGGACAAAATTTTTAAAAGGAGGGCAATTAACAGCTGATAATGAAAAATAAGGCATTTCCACTACAAATTCTTGAATCAATAATCACTCATGCTTAATTTCCTGAAACTTTCAGGATTCACAACAATTTGAATGAATAAATTGGTATCCATCCAAATTCTGGCAAAGGGCAAATAATATGAGCCCATAAATAACAGCAGAATGAACTTCATGTTTATTTGCATAAATATATTAGTGAATCACTTTTGGTATTATCCAATCACCTTTGCTATTTATATTATGCAACAATTAGCACATAAATGTAGGATGACTAAGTTATGTAAGGTAATGGTAATGCTGGTGAGATTTTAAGGACTGATATTTTCTATTTTCCTACAATCAAAGAACAACAGTCGGGAAATATATTTATTAAAAAATCAAAATTTAAGCAGGAATATTTTGTAGGCATTTTTTATCAGTTTTTAAGACATCTTGACTAGCAGATTATGCACATTTGCTAAGATGAAATGTCATTTTTGTCAATAATGCTGTGTATCAACATAAAGCGGTGACATGGGAATACTAAAATCAGGAGATCAGTCCATATGAAAATCAGAATCCCAGTGGATGATAATAGACTATGTCATGGTTGACATTTGGAGCTGTACTTTGAACACTGTATGTTTGTGAAGAATTTGCACATGCATCTGTTGAATTCTCCAGATTTCCAATGACGTGCAAAAGGACATTTGTGCTTGGAAAATGGAAAACTGCACTCATAGGTAGTAGAGGTGGGCGGAATTTTTCTGCTAAAACTTTTTTTGCTGAAAAACACAGATTTGAGTCAAATGAAACATTTTGCAAATTTATGTAGATTTTGGCCACCTGTTTGGGTTGAAATGAAAAGAGAAATCTTCAGAAATGTTTTGATTTTTTATTTTCAGTCTAAATTCACAAGAGCATTGAGGCACCACTCACAAAACAGGAGGAAGATGAAGTAATGGTGCTTCCCATATAACTTTTAGCCTAGTAGTTAGAGCACTCACTTCTGGAGTAGGGTCTTGAATGTAGGTCTTCCCTGTCAAGGGGAGTGTCTTAACCACTAGTCTATAGGGTATGCTGGGACGAGGCTGAGAGCCCTGCGTGGCTACACAAAGTTGTATCCGCATCCGATCTGCAAAAATTATCTGCAGCTATCCGTGGATTTGCAGGGCTCTACACTGGGGGCCGGGCTGAGGCTCCGAGGCAACCCCCCCACCAGAGCCCGGTCAGGAAGAGCCGCGTAGGCAGCTGTGGGGAGCCCGTGCGGAGTTGCAGACCCTCCACCTGTCCTCGGCCAGGCGGGGAGCGTGGGGGGGGGTGGGGACACAGCTGGGGGCTGCTGTCAGCCCCTCCTGTGCACCTCGGGCAGGTGGAGGGGCTACCACGGCTCCGCACAGCTGCCCGCCTGGCTCTTACTGTGGCCAGGCTGCGGCTCCAAGTGGCCCTCCCGGCTGGAGCCAGGTCCGGGAGAGCCACGCTGGCAGCTGTGGGGAGCCGCGGTGGACCCTTCACCTGCCCTCGGCGGGAAACCCAAGCAGCCGCCGGCCTATGTTCCTGCCCCCTAGCCCCTCTGCCAAATGCCCCAGCCCCCCCTGCCCAGTATCACAGCCTCCCTGTCCAGTGTCCCTGCCCCCCCAGCCCCTCCGCCCAGGGCAGGTGGAGGGACCTAGGCTCCCCACAGCTGCCAGCACAGCTGTCCCCAACCCGGCTCCGCACTGCTATCCACATCCGCGCTGCTATCCACAGAAATGGTCCACAGATATCCGCATCTGCAGATATAAAGCAGACACCCGCAGATTTGCAGGGCTCTAACATGGCTCTCTGTCTCTTCTGTTGAAGCTGTTCCATTTTGTATAAAATACTTGTAGTCATTGGGCCAGAGAGAGAGAGTGAAAATAACTCTATAGACTAGTGATTATGGCACTTCCCTGTGAGGGGGAAGGGGTGGGTGCTAGGTCCTGCTCTAGAGTGGGGATTTGAACTTTGCGCTCTCACATCCCAGGTGACTGCTTTAACCACTAGGTTAAATGATTGCAAGTAGGAGGGAGGCACCACCTCGGTTTTGTGAAGCTAGTCCTTCTTTTTCTTTGCATTTAAAAAAGGTTAACAGTGGCCCAATATGAAATGTTTCATTTCAGGTAGAACAAAAAGTTCCATTAACCCAAAATGAATTTTTTCCAATGCTTTCGATTTGCCAAAAATTGAAAAAAAAAATCAGTTTTGGTTTGAGATGAACTGAAACTTTTTTTCAATTTTTTCAGAACTGCTAGTGAAACAAATACTTGCATTGTTGTATGCAGTGTAGTTGTCGCCGTGGCAATCCCAGGATGTTAGCAAGACCAGATGGGTGAGGTAATATCTTTTATTGAACTAGAAGTTGGTCCAATGAAAGATATTACCTCACTCACCTTGCCTCAGTGAAATGAAAAATCAGTGATCAACACAGCTCTACTCATAAGTACCTGTTTTGTGCATGTAGTTTCTTTCTAGTGCAAATGCAGGGCTTGATAACACAATGAATGCATGCACATATCACAAATCTAAAAATGTAGCATGGAAGTCTGTCTCCATGAATGACAATAGAGGTTTTCACACGACTGCTATTGGAGCAAAATGGTGCACCTTTTGTTTTTAATTCTGGCTTTTCGTGTATTTTGAATGCACAGAAATTTAAATTAAGAGTGACCCCACTGAAGTCAATGGAGTTATAAAACTGTAAAACCAGTGTAGCTAAGGGCAAAGTCAAGACCTTTGTATTTAATCCCTATTTCCATTTATCTATGTTTGATAATCCTAGTTGGGCTGACATGAATCAGGGCGGTTGCTAATAGGTAATCACTTTTAGTGCTGATTAATTAATGGTCCTTCATTTTGCAAAGATGTAGGAATATTTCTTCTGCGTATTCTACACTTTTTCTTTCCTGTTCATGCAGCCAGTTAGCTGCTGTATGTATATGTGTGCAATGTGTGTGTGTTTGAGAGAGTGAGCCAGGCGTAGCATTCTGTAGGCCCCAGCATACACGGGAATAATTCAAGTGCTGGGAGACCTGGTGGGATAAAGTGAGAAGACTCGCTTTTAAAGGTTATTATTTTTAAAACAACCTTTAAAATGTGGAAAAGTAGCAGTAACAGTGAATGTTGTCACTGCACTAACCACAGAGCAACACCACTCGCATTGGAAGGCTAAAGATGGTGACACAAGTCATGGCAGAGAGCTGCCTGAGGCCAGAGACTCGGAGAGAGGGGTGCCCTGGAGCTGGCTACAGGCAGCAGCATTGCGGATGCAGAAAAAAAAATTAAAACAGCCTTTATAAAAGTTCTTGCTCAAAAAACAGTCTTTTAAAAGGCTCAATTGAACATGAAAACAACAGAAAGAGGTCACAGTACATCTAGACAAGGAAGTCAGTCGGAAGGCTTTTTTTAAAAATGGGAACGAAACACATGGAATCACATTAGATTCTGTCTCAGAGAAATATTCCTCAGGATAGCCTAAGGCATTAAGTTATTGGCCAACAGCTGTGGTGTGTGCGTTTTAAAGAGTTACAGCTACCAATGTTGACCCCAAGAGAGGCTAATAAGACCAGGTGAAGAGAGGGAGAGGGAAAGAAGAATAAAAAGGCATTCTTTCCATTGTCACACAGCATCCAAAAGCTTCTAGTGGAATACAGGATGCTGCTGCTAGAGGCATACTATGCAGTACCCACAGCTGTCCAAAACATCAAAATCATTGATATTGTTACTACCAGCTCAATTTATATATATCTATGTGTGTGTGTGTGTGTGTGTGTGTGTGTCTGTGTGTGTGTGTGTAAGAGAGAGAGAGAACATGTTAGTATGGAAAGAGCAAGCTGAAATATGAGAGGTTTTTTTTTTTAAAAATCTGAACATTTTAATAGTTTGTTCAATTAAAAATAAACATGTAAGGGCCACTACACAGAGTGACAAACTCTAACATGGCATATTTGGCTATCAGCTCTCAGTTGTAGATGATGATCTGATTGAAGTGACAGTATAGAGGAACCATTCAAATAAAGAGGACAGTCGAGCAGAGGAAGAACAGAGGAGAGATATATAGGCAGCTCAAGGTAGTGAAGTGTGACATTTGAAAGGCGATAAGACAAGAAAATAGCACATCAGCACTAATGCAAGTACTTAAGATGCACAGAAAAGTACAATGTACTATATGTAACAATACATGTAACAAACTGTGAGTGAGTCATATGTCCCATTTATAAAAAATGGATCAATAGAAGAGTAAAGAAGGAGGCTCTTGCTTTTTTCTGCAGCATTAAAACATTGGTAATCAACTTATATATATATATATATATATATTATAAATGGGACATATGACTATATTGGATATTTATATATATATATATGGGATATTTTTGGAAGAAATCAATAACTGTGAAAGAGTCATGACTGCAGCAGTGTTGCTGCATTTCCACGAGTGTCCAGCTTCTCCATTAGACTTGCTAATCCTAGGAGTTTTCTAGTCAAAAGTCCTTCTCCACTTTCTGTCTCTCTCACCTTTCCTTCAAGCTTTATGAGACCAAAATCATTTGCCAGACAGCAACTTGCTATTTCAAAGACATATGAAAAAGAAAAATAGTTTCAATTGTTCTGAAGCAATTGCCATCGTAACATTGTACTGAAATGATTGTACTGGACTTGGTGTCTCAGCGCAAAGTAACACACATATGTTTTAGAGGGCTTTTAAACTATTTGGCACCAAAGCACCTTATGCCATCCAGAGAATATTTTTCAAGTATAAGTGTTTCTGCAACATATGAAGCATTGGCTCTCAGACTGAACATGTCTTTCAAAGATACAGTTGGTGGTGTGGTACGTGCAACCTCAGACATCTGGAGTAGCTGTCAGCCAGGACCTATACTGGTTTTGGCAGCACACTGGGTCTCTTTCACATCTGATGGAAATGAAAAAAATCCCCAGATATTGGCTCTTCTCCAAATGTAGCACTTCTCTTGGATCACACCTCAGTCTAAACCCTGGATGAGCTGAACAGAGAGAGACATTATTGGCTTATTTTGCAGAATCTGTCCATTGGTTTTATTGCTGACAACCCTTCCAACCTAGAAAAGGCATGACCGCTCAAGGGCTTTGTGCATAGATATTGTTTTACCTGCTGTTTAATTGTACTCCTTCACTGAAGAATACAAGGTAAATCAAATCTTTCACTTGCATAACTAAAAGTATATGCACATTTCAGACATAACAGCATTAACATAAAATACAGGGGAAATATAATCTGCTTGTATACTAGCAAATCAGAATGACATCAGAAGGTAAAAATACAGTCTTCAATTGCTGGATAAAAAAGAGCCACTGAGTGGTGCACATGCTGAACAATAGTTCTGCTATTATTCTGCAGTGCATCTATGTTAGAATTTTTGCATCTAAGTCTCGTGGGCTTTTGAAGGAATTGTTGCAGAAGTGAGACACAGCTATCATTTTTCAAGTAATCCCCTTGGATAAGAGTCTCAGATACAGACTGAGTTTAATCAAGGACATTGTGATATCACTGGAAAGTCAGCTTACTGGTAAAGCCTCTTTTGGTACCACTGAGTAGCCACAAAGGATGATTAAAAAAAAAAGACTAGAGAAGTCAAGTAGGTATCAAACTGTGCTCAGATGTAAGCATCCCATAGCATAGTGATAAAATTCTGAGTCCCAGCAGCTCCCAAATCTATAACACCACCACCACAGAGGAAGTGAGCCTTTTAAGGGAGTTGGGCTCAGCCTGTCCTTGCCTGGTTAGCCCACCTCTTTGGTGAGGGTATTGAGAGTCCTAGATCATGTGATTGACAGAAGTCCTCCGAGGAATTATAAGGAGCAATCTGTACTCAGTATGAAAGAGCAATTATATGAATTTGAAGAAATTTGGACCCCGTTTCTAGATATGTTTGGATAAAAAATATTGAGATGGCTCAAAGAATGCCAGACCTCCATTCCACTGAACCTCTCCTCTTTTTCCCTCCTTCCCTTGGTCTTTTCCTTCCCTCCTTTACCTATTCATGTATGTCTACTCCTATTTCATTACTATTGCCCTCCCCCTAATATGTTATGTCTTTGTAGTGTAGTGTTTTGTATTGTCTGGTCTACTGGAGATCCCATGAAGTGTGCGGTATTCAGAAACATACAAGCCATAGATCAGTTATGGTTTTTGTACTTTGCATTATCTATTTATTATTATTAAATCAATAAAAAAATTAATCACACAAAAATAGGAGGCTATAGCATTGTTGTGAGAGCTGCATGAGCTAAAGCCTATAACTGGAGCCTCAGAAAGACCCTGGAAGGAGTTTGTAAACTAGAGAGACTTTTAAGAGGTCCTAAGAAGGAGGCAAGGTAGGAAGTGGCTTTGTGAGGAGTGAAGCAGAGTTTGAGGACAGGCAGCCTGTTTGTGGTATATGGTCTCAGCGCTAGAGCCCAGAGAAGAAAGAGCCTCCTGGAGCTGGTGTGGAAGAAACCGTCATATACCTTCTGTTGCACCATGAGATAGGGAGCTGAGTCTTGCAAGGTACTGAATGGTCTGGGGAGGGCAGTGAAAAGGCTATTTAATAAGTGGCAGAAGGCTTATTGAGCCTGCTGGTGTGTGTGTGAATTCTTACATTAGTAGTGTTTGTGTTTTGGCTGATTCCCAAAAGGGACTGGACTCCTGTAGTGCCTTAGCCAGAGGGCCAAATCCCCATTGCCCATATCACTTTTCCACCAGGGGAAAACACTGGACTAACTTCAAAGGGGAAATGGAGGTGTAGAAATGCAATTTCATGATGGGAGAGGTAGACACGTCTAAAGCTAGAAAATGACTTAATGATAGTGACAAACCCAAGAATGACATGTCATAAATACTTGAGGCTGTTACAGTTCTATCTTCCCTTTTAGTAACTCCTGCCCCTAATAGATTGCCAGGATATTCAGAATCAGGCTTCTACCACTAGAGTTAAAGGAGTAACTTCATTAGCTTGTAGAAGTTGTAGGCTCTTATTGTGTAGGTGGGCAGCTGCTAATGGAGTGGATGACATATTTGGCCTGTGTGTTAAACTCTCTTGTATTGTTCCTTTACTTTTCATATTCTCTAGTCACAGGCAGGAGACTTAGTAATATCAGTGTAACACTTCTGCTAGGTGGGGCCGGCAGCAACCAGGGCCGGGTTCAGTATCTAGGGGTTCCTTTTCAACTATACAACACTGAACCAGCTCGAGCCCCTTATCCAGTAACCTGGGAAAATTACACACCACCATGGGGTTCCTCTGAGAGGCAATACTTCCCCACTTGCAAGCACAGAGTCTGAGTGTAGAAAAGAAACTTTTAATGAAAGGAGGGAAGTCACAAACGGGAGTCATAGTCCACAAGAGGATTCATAATCATAAAACTGTGAGCAGGACACCCACCCCAGAGTGCGTGGGGCAGTGCCTTCCACCTCATGTTCTTGAGTTCTACAACCAAAAATTACTTTTCTGTGCCCTTGTCTGTTCCCTCACTATACCCCACTCACAGTGATTGTCTTTAGGCTGAGAGAACCCAGGGTTCAGAGGAGCATCTATGCGAGTTCACCTCCCACCTGGGGAAGAAGGCACCTTGCTTGCTCCGCCATCTGAGCACTTGCTTTGGCTGGCTGTCCCACCAACTGCTCAGCCTGATTGCCCTGCTAACCACGGTTCCTCTCCACTGGCCATCCTACCAGCCACAGTTCCTCTCTGCTGGCTTGCCAGCCGACTGTCAATTACCCTTTACTGCTACCTTCCTCTCTGCTGTGACCTCTGCACATCAGTCTCTCAGTAATTTTTAGCTCTTAGAAGGTTGGGCAGAAACACAGTCCCACCACAACTGACTGAGCATTTAAAATAACAAAGAGGCTCCTAATGAAGCCTATTTAGCTCTTTCTTTGCACAGTGGGGAGGAACAGATTAAACCAGACCAGGGACCTTGAGGAGAGTTCACACCTCATGGCTGGGACACCTGTCGCCACCCCTCTAACTTTCACAGGGTTCTGGTATTCGAGCCCCTGGCTTAACGAGGTCCTTTCAGCCGAGGGTGATCCCCTCAGTTGGGTCGGGTTAAGCACAGTTCTGCTCCTCTTTATTCATACAATAATGATAACAATATTGGTAACAGCACATGGGCAGCACGTATGAAAAGCAGGGGAAGGCTGAGCCTCCCCAAACTGCCTGCATAGCCCTGCCCACACTCCACCCCCAGGCCCCTCCTGCTTCCTGCCGCACTCTGCTGCGGCTCTTCCTTCCCCTGTGGCCGAGGCCTGGGCCAGGGGCACTGGAACTGGGGGGAGCTAGGGGGCCAAGGCCTTCCCACTTTTTGAAAGTGGGGGGCCTGGCCCATCCTTTTTTCACCAGGGCAGACCCTGCCCCCTTCCCCTCTTCTTCCCCCCAAGGCTCCACTTCCGGCCAGGCCAGTGTGGAGACAGGTCGGGGAGCCTTGGCAGCTGTGTGGAGCCATGGTAGACCCTCCACCTGCCCAGGATGCGGGAGGCTGAGAGCAGCCCACAGCCTGTGTCCCCACCCCCTGGACTCCCCACCCATCTGGGGCAGATGGAGGGTCTGTGACTCCACGTCGGTTCCCCACAGCTGCCTGTGCTGCTCTCCCTGACCCGGCTCCGGCCCGGGGGGAGGGAGGGCTCAGAGCTGCAGCCTGGCCATGGAAACAGCTGCAGGGGGCAGCTGTGAGGAGCTGCGGAGTTGCAGATCCTCCACCTGCCCTGCTGGGGGACCCGGGAGGTAGGGAGAGAGGCCGGGGGCTTCTTGGGCTCCCTGCACCGCGGACAGGTGTTGGGTCCACTGTGGCTCCCCACAACTCCCCGCCTGGCTCTTATCATGGCTGGGCTGTGGCTCCGAGCCCCCCGCCCTGCCAGAGCCAAGAGCCTGGGTCCCTCCACATGCCTGGGCGGGGGGCCTGGGATACAGGAAGGGGGCTACTTTTGCCTCCACTGCAGGAGGGGCAGGGGCCCCATTTTGGGGAGGGCTCCGGCACCCTTGCCATGAGCTGTGGGTAGTGGGGGCCGGCTTGCAGCCAGGGACTCCGGGCAGCTGGAGCCAGTGCTCAGGCTGCCTGCCTGCCTGGTGTTTGAGGCCTGGGAATACTGAGGTCTGCACCACCCACCGTGCTAGGGTTAGGGGCTGTGCTCAGCTGTCTGCCTGCCAGGCGCTCTATGGTTGGGTGCGGTGGGGGGGGACTGTGCTCTGGTGGCCTGGGGCTGGTGGGGAGGGGGAGCTCTGGCCTCTGGTGGGGATGGGAGGGGTGGGGCCCCGGACAAAAGGGGCTGGCCAGCTGGGGGCTAGCCTCCCCAAGTCCCCAGTTCACCCGCGGCCCATGTAACAGCATTTCACTACCCCTCTATTCAGTACTAAAGTGGTTTGTAACCCAACACCAGCCAAAGTTGATTACTTTGAGCAACACAGGTCTGTCTGCTGGATATCTAAGCAGAGTAGGTGTGTTCATGTAAATACAATTTGCTCCTGAAGTCTGTTCCCCCACCCCCAGCTAGCTGTCAGGTGAGAATTCATTCACATCCTGTTTACATCCGTATGTATGGTAGCATCATTTGGCTGTTGTCATGAAAAATAATGGCAGTGACAGCGTTGAATCTCTTTTGTCATTTGCTTTAGCACAGGCTTTATGACTGTTGCTTTGAGGGTAATAGCACTTAGTGGAAACAAGAATATACAGAATAACGACAGCAAAAGTCAACTCTGGCAGATATAAATGGCTTTCAAATGTACTTCAGGTGATGTACATTCAGAGGGATTAGTCAGAACTGCAGACAATATATTTGCAAGCCCACTGTGATGATCAGTCTGTCCATGAAAACAGCTTTGTGTGCCTCCCTTCAGCAGTGTCAGAAGGGGTTATGAAGACACATACGATTATCACTAACCTCCACTAGATGTCTGTCAATAATTCTAATCACACAGCTGTGCAGCACACACATGGGCTAAGACATACAAGAACAATCCCTTTGCCTCTTTTGTGTCTTATATGCAGATAAGCAGTACTTAGTGACAAGAGACACTGAAAACTTCTAATGAGAATTTAAAAACAGCTTTCCAGAAAGAAATGTCTTGGTCACTCTTTATGTTAAGGATCCACTCTATAAAGGGCAAATTATTAAGAGATTGTTGGTGTCCCAACAGGATGACAAGTTGCTAATAGTGATCCTATATACTAATGCTATGCTAATACTAATGCTATATACTGAAATGGAGCTAAACTAATGACTTTAATCTAAAAGGTATATTTATTGATAGTTTATAAAGTGTGCAATGTTTCTTGTCATCTGACAGAGGCAGGAGATGGGAACACTGAATTACCAAGCCAGAATTTCTACACCACAATTAAACAGCCCTGCAGCCCGAGTCCCGTAAATCCAAGTCACTTGGCACAGGGCAGTCACAGGTTTTTACTGGAGTGTCAACATACTCAGGCTGGCTAATAAGACCATGTGCTGCTCCTGTGTTTCTCCAGTGGCTGGGCTGCATATGATAGTCAGCATCAGAGACAGAAGTTGCATATTCTAGCTGTTCTATGCTCTTCTTTCCACTTCCTATGTTTATCTTAAAGGAAGCTGGATTGGATTTCAACAGCTCAGACCATCTAAATCAATGGTGGACAACCTGTGGCCCACGGGCTATACACGGCCCATCAGGGTAATCCACTGATGGGCTGTGAGACTGTTTAGAATCATAGAATATCAGGGTTGGAAGGGACCTCAGGAGGTCATCTAGTCCAACCCCCTGCTCAAAGCAGGACCAATCCCCAGACAGATTTTTACCCCAGTTCCCTAAATGGCCCCCTCAATGATTGAACTCCCAACCCTGGGTTTAGCAGGCCAATGCTCAAACTACTAAGCTATCCATTGGCCGTCCACAGGCACGGCCGCCTGCAGTTCCTTTTGGCCATGGTTCACCGTTCTCGGCCAATGGGAACTGCAGGAAGCGGCCCGGGCCACAAGGATATGCTGGCTGCTGGTCAATGTAAACAAACTGTCTCACGGCCCACCAGTGGATTACCCTGACGAGCTGCGTGTGGCCCGCAGGCTGCAGGTTGCTCACCACTGATCTAAATGAATGTTTTCTTTTAGAACAGTTCATGACATTTAAAAAGACTGTCAGGGGGATTTCTCACTGTAAGACAATACATGACAAAAGTGACAGGGAAACTGTTGCAATGAAAGCCTTATTTATTTACTAAAGGAGGATAGAGAACTCAACTCCCCACCTAAGACAGGTACTTTATATCTCTGCTTGGAGCTCTAAAGCTGCCTTAGTTCTGGCATGAACAATCTCTACACATGGCCTCCAAACTCTGAACTCATGCAATGAATCTTTCTGAATTCTGGCTAGCTCCTTCAATGGAACTCTGTTTTGTTTTGGGGATGGTTATTTTGAATATGATTTATTGGGGGCGGTGGGGGGGAATCCTGCTTTGAGAAACTTTGTAAAAGGATACTAAGAGCAGTAGAGAAAATATGTGCCAAATGAGTCAGGGCAATGGAGAGAGTTTTAATCTTTGCTCTTTCCAGAATCTGGCTGTGCCCAGGGTTCCTGGTATTTCTCCCTCTGCCCTTGGCCTCGCTATTCATTCTGCATTTCTCCGGCAGCCAGAGCATTTAGGAGTTTCATTTTCCATTAAGGAGATATTTTCAATTCTCTTTTGATAGAAAATGAAATTTCTAAGTGACCCAGCCACCAGAGAGCCCGAGAGCAGCAATATCTGGGTCGACCGTCTCTTTTTTTAAATGCATTCGCTCAAGACCCTTTTTTTCCCCGTCAGAATTTTCAGCCCAGCTGCTTCTTCTTTCCAACTTGCTTCTCTTGTAACCAGGCCTTTGTAAGCTTTCAGCTTCTACTTTAAAAAGAGCAGATTGGAAATATTGAATACTATCGATTTCCTTTAATAGAAAATGAAGGTTCAAAATGACCTCCCTATCACAGAAATGTGTTGGAATGTGGCAGCTGGGCCAAGCTTGGAGGGATGGGGTTTGGACCAGGATTAGCTGCATGAGATGACACAAGGGCTAAAAGCAAATGACTAATGTGTATCTTACTAATCACCCTCAAGCTAGGCATATTACTTTGATCTTCATTTGTAACAGCAACTCTACCAAAAAAGAGGAAAATCATAATGTTCCAACTGCCCTGCCCCATATTCAGTCATACTCATTCACTTTTATTGGTTGATGGATATGCTGTAAGAGCGTGTGACTTGAAATGCTGCAGCATGAGTCACTATTATTATTATGTTTGGAAAAAAAAAATTGCAATGCTGGTGAAACTGACCAAAAAATCCAAATCTGGATTTTCAAGAAGCCAAAAAGGTGCCTTCTTGTACCAAATCCTTAATTGTGATGAAGGGGAGTTTTCAAAGGTCACATTTTGTACTGGGACTCACAAGCTTATGTTAAAACACCTGGGAGCTGATTCAGCACTGTCTTATGGCCCTTCTGGTGTTGGTTCCTCCCAGAGAATGCCCATAGACCCAGGGACCTCTGTCTCCTCCTAGATGGCATTCTGGGAAGGCTGTGAGCAGGATAAAGACAGGGTGAGGGTATCCCACATGAGAAAGGGGGCCTTATTATAAATACTGGGCCCAGTGAAACAGGAGCACAAGCTAGGAAAGCCCTCAGGACTACCCTAGTGGGCCACGCTGGCTCCTGCTAGCCCTTTCATAGAGGAGGCACAAGCTTCTTCCTCTCTCTCCATATGATGATGTGTATTAGTGTAGGAATGAATCTGGCCCCAGTTACACCCAAATTTAGCAGCTATCAGATGGCATCTTTAATCCGAACACATTTAAAATAACACTTATAACAAAACTTTATTGTAGTGCTATGAGTTAATTCACATCCGAAGAACAGTCAGTTTAGGATGAAGGTTGCTCAGAATGGACTGCAGTTTTGCAGAACTAAGTAAAGATCATCAAACTCACTGAAAACTTTGGGCTAGATTATTAATTATAGTACTAAGAATATAAAATTCCTTACATCATACCATGTATCTTAATCTTGGAGATTAATCCCTCAAACTCTTATTCCACATCATACAGACGTGTGATTGATGTGACAACAGCAGATTGCTATCAAAATAATCTTGGAAAGCACTTAAGGAAAGGCTTCTTATATTAAACCCTTTTAATTAATGAACACTAGACAAGGCTTCGTAGAAGAAATAGTAAATGCTTTATATCAATGCATTGGAACTGTGTTCATGAGACAAAATGGCCACTCCGTGTACATTTCAATAACTTTTCTTGTTTTCTTAACAAAGAAATTTTAGTTAATAAACAGAAAAACAGCAGAGATTATTCTTTGCAGAAATAGGATTACAAACAGCAATAATTTCATAGAGATGGCTTGTCCCAGGTCCTTTCCAAAAATTAGGCTGATTTTGTCTGTTTTAGACCTTCTGCCAACTCTCAACCCCACACCTATCGATTCATAGGTTCCAAAGCCAATAGGGACTATTACTCTCAACAGTAAAAGTTTACACCTTATTTCCAGTCTGAATTTGCCTAGCTTCAGCATCCAGCCATTGGATTATATTATACCTTTCTCGGATAGATTGAAGAACCCATTGTTAAATACAGCAGAACTCCAATTATCTGATCCAATTGGGGCTGGGGCCAGTTCAGATAACCAAAAATCTAGATAAACCAGAGAATGGGCAGCCAGGGCTCCAGCTGTCAGGGGGAGCCACAGCTGCCCAGGGCTGTCAATGGGAGCCCTGGCCGCCTGGGGCTGTCAGCAGGAGCTTTGGTTAATACGGAGAGCCTTATAATGGAGGCTCAGTTAAACAGGGCTCTGCTGTGTTTGTTCTCCATGTAGATACATATAGATTGTAATGAAATCATCCCTTAACCGTCTCTTTGTTAAACTCAATAGATTGAGGTCTTTGAATCTTTCTAAGGCAAGTTTTATAATCCTTTTCATGTCTCTTCTCTGGACTCTCTTCAGTATATCAACATCCTTCTTGAACTGTGGGCACCAGAACTTGACCAGCAATCGTCACATCAGAGCCAAATACAGAGGTAAAATAACTTCTCTACTCCTACTTGAGATTCCCTTTTTTATGCGTCCCATCCTGTTTTACATATCAATTTGTTCACACTGGTTGGTGTATTGACACTACCACTCAAGGAGTCCTAAAGTAACTGGCAAACCAAGGTGCTTCTTTGTTAGTAACCAATAACAATGTAATGCCAAGTATATTCTTTCTTTAGTTATATATTCTCTCATTTTTAGCAAGCACAGACAGTCATGGGGTGCAAGTACAGGACTGGGCATCTGGAGACTTCCACTGTGTTGGGACTGTGCACAAACCACTTAATACAGTGTTCTGCCTTCAAAAGCAGCTATGTAAAAATGGCACCTTCTTAGTCAACAGATCTGCTCCCTGTGTGTATGCAGAATTCTATCCATTAAGTTTGGAATAAAAATACATTTTTATTCTTTTTAACCCCACACAGGCAGCACGGATATAAGGCTGTGAACTGTATTCTAGTTCTCCTTATGTATTGTCAATAAAATTGTTTACTATGTTCCAATAAGTCCAGTTGTGGAAAAAAATGAGGCTGCACAGGGCTCAAAGGACTTTGAATATAAAGGACCTCTTATGGCCTTCAGGGCTTATATTGTTGTTTCTAATATACTAAAAGGAAAGCATCACACTTGACTCTCAAATCCCAGGTTGAGTTTGCAGGGATGGCAGTTAGAAAAACATGTTTTTATTTGTAAACTGAGCACATTTGATATGGAAATCACGGACAGATAACTACAGAACCCATGGATACCATTTTTACAGACTCAGAACAGACCTGCATTGTAGCTTTGTATATGTTTCTTTCTCTGTAAAATAGAACTAATATTATACATCAGACGGGTCAGTGAGCTACATTCATGAATGAATATTAAGTACTTTAAGATCATTGGAGAGAAGGTGCTATAGAAATTCCAAATATTATTATTCAATGTAGTGCTGTTTAGGGCTGTCCGGTTCTAGCTCCTGTTGGAATGATCCACTGTAGATTGCACAAATTTATTACATATGAACACAACTGCATGCAAGAAGGGATTCCTAATAGTCCTCTGTCTGTCAGGCAGGTCAGGCTACAGTAGATCTGGCTCTGAGAGGCCAATGTCTGGAAGCTTTCCAGACCTGCACAATATCTGCACGTGGGCAGTATTCAACCAATAGTTAGCCCCATGTTTGGGGCTGAATGAGCTGCTGTAAGTTGTTATTATTATTTATTTGTATGCAAGGGCATTGGAACAGTTTTTGTAGTGGGGGAGCTGAGAGCCATTGAACCAAATTGTAAACCCTGTATATGATGGAAACCACGTCAAGCCAGGGGGTGCAGCAGCACCCCCAGCACTCTTAGTTCTAGCACCTGCATTTGTATAATCATAGCCCCTACAAGCCCCAGTCATGGGCCAGGATGCTATTGTGCTACACAATTTACAAACACAAAACAAAAAGACAGTCACTGACTCCAGGAGTTTATGGTCTAAGAGAAGCGACAATAGATGGATACAGACAGACTGACGGGGGAGTAAATGGAAACAATGAGACAATCTTGGTCAGTCTGATAGGCAATGGTCTTGACACACCAGCAGCCTATCTGTGTGTTGCATTGCCAAACGCAGACCTCAGTCCTTAGTTCCTCCTCACATCTGAACATAAACTATTTATAATTGTACTTGACACAACGTGCCTGAGTTTCCTCTGACTTTCAGTGGTTTTATACCAGTGAAACTACATTGATTTCAGTAGCATAACTCCTCATTTATATAGGGGTAAATAAGAGGATAATTAGGCTCAAAGACTCTGTATCCTTTTTATTTATGCTTAAATAATAGGGTGAAAACATATACTCTGATACATGATGCCTGGCTGGGTCATTTAATTGACTACTATGAGGCCCCTCCAAATCAGACTACTTATAAAATATTGTTGGGACCAGTCATGTCCTCACTCACTGAAGCAAAACTATTTGAAGTCCTTCAGAGTTTGCCTGAGTGAGGACTTCATCATGCTGTATTACCTTTAGTATGGAACTCCCTCTGTGTTGGGTAAGTGGGAAGGGTTCTAGGAACAGGCTTGGGAAGGAGAAGCTTTGACAGTAGAGTTGCAATGGAGCCAAATTGTCAGGGACCCAGACGGTGGGGGGACTGCCCCTAGGGTTGCCAGTTTTGGTTGGACGTATTCCTGGAGATTTCATCACATGACATAATATTTAATTAAAAATTAATCTTTAATTCCTGGAGACTCCAGGCCAATCCTGGAGGGTTGGCAACCCTAGCCTGCCCCACCCTGATTCATCACAGAGGCCTATGGCCTAGGAGTGCCTTCTGTGATCTCTCCTGAGGTGAATGAGGCTTAGGGATATAGTGAATCCCCTGTTCACTCCAAATACGGACAACCACCAGAATGAGCTGGGGGAAACTCTGCAAGATGATCCTCCCTGCTTTACCTCTTCCTGTGAGTATTACTGTGGGAGAGGGTAATCCAGGCCTGTGTGTTTTGATGTTTCTCTTTACAGGAACAGAACAGCACTGGATTTATTCTTCATGCAAATTGATCATTATATCTTTAATACATGGGAATCATCAGATAATACAAGGGGCTGTGGGAACAACACCATGGGTGGGATGGCAGAGGTGGTGAGCTCCAGAATCTATTTAAATTGACAGTCTCTCAAATCTAAGAGGCTTATTATCAGGAAAGCCTATGCCTATCAGCCACCGCAGACGTAAGCAATAAAGGTTCACATAGAAATGACCACCATCATTCCACTGTAGTTAACATCATTATACCATAATAAAATCAGTTTCAGAGATCAGTCTCAGGCCACGTATGTAGTAGTGCTAGGCACCCAGGATGTATTTGCTCACTCTGCATCCATTCGTATCAAAAAGAGTATGTCAGCACATGCAGCTTATCTCTGCACACAAATCTATCCATAAAACATGTACACGAGGTGAAACATCACAAAAGACAGAGTGACTAAACTAGCTTCACCAACATTGTTCTGGTTTGTTTACTCTCTTGTTGGTTTGCAACATGCCCATGAATAGAGCTCAGTGACTAATTGGAAGTAAATAATTTAATTGAAGAATTTAGCCTCTTGCTGCTTGTTTGTCTGCAACCAGATCACAATTTCCTCCAATACATTAATTATCCAGAATTAATCAATAGGCCCTAACCCCTGGATTATGGGGTATGGGCTTTTCTCAATCTCTCCTGTTGATGCTATTATACTTTGTATTAAATAATTAAATATTAAGTGGGCTAGAGAAAGAATAACTCTATTGGCCAGTGGTTAGGGCACTGAACTGAGAGGTTGGAAACCCATGTCTGAATCCTTTCCCTTCATCAGGCAGAGAGAACAATTGAATTGGGGTCTCTCACATCCAGGTGATCAACCTAATCACTGGGCTAAAGGTTACAAGGGAGCCTGCTGCCTCCTTCTGCTTCTGACCATTTTGTGTGGAGTTAGGTGTGCTTTAAGCATACCTGTTGGCTCAGGCCCACAGGCAAACTAGGTGGTGAATGCCTATTTTCTCCCAGTTTGAGGATCATGCTAGGGATTAGGCATTTAGAGATCTAGAGTGAGGCACCAGAGGCAGAAACTTAGGTGCCATGGGGACTTTTACAGCAAAAAGTTTGGTGCCAAGTGAGTTTAGGCATCTACAGGATTAGGAGGCAATCAAGGAGGGTTTTGTGGATTATGCTAGCACATAGATCTGGGATGTAGATGCCTAGGTCCCTTAGTGGATATGGTTCTAAAATCCTTACTAGGCATTCAATTAAGTAGTATGAATTTTGGATGTGCTGAACACCCAAACTTCACATTGAAGACTATGGTAACTGTTGGTACTCAGTACCTCTGGGGGAAAAAAATCTGCTTTACTTAGTTGCCTAAATATGGATTCACATGCCTGTGACATGGTGCCTTGAGACACAGAAACAACCCCTCTCCCCAAGTACACCTTCTTTCATGACTGCCTCATCCCTGCTAACTCTCTCTAGTTCAGGTTTGACCTCTTAAGGGAACTTTTTCCTAGCATGGCTTTCTGGTGGTGAACTATTTAAATATGGTAGAGACAAGCAGCTGTATTCCTAAGCAGTCATTTTACAACTGGCTGTTGCTTGCTGCATCTCCCTCTATTTCTGCTGGTAAATATGGTTGTCTCCTGTTAAGCTATTCCCTGGTTTTTCTTACTAGCACACTCTCAGCATTTTCCCATTGACCTCAGTGAGACCACTCACATGCTTCATGTGAAGCATGGGCATGGCTGGGGACCAAGTGACTGTCCAAGGTCACACCAGGTCTGAGGCAGAGCTGGGAACTGAACCCTGGTCTCAGGAGTCCCAGGCCAGTGCATTAGCTACAAGAGTATTCTTATTGTTAGCCTAATAATTTTGCATGCATGTAGATATGTGATAGTAGCTGTGAATGGAAAGAGAAGTACGAACCCTGCTGAATTCAGGGACAGGGCTTTGTGCAGCAGCATGAGTACATTAGATATCCCACAATGGCTGATAGCTATGATAGTAAGTTGCTCAAGTGTGTCAAAGAAAGGTCATGTTAATATACATATTCCATGTAAAGGCAGAATACTGTTGGGTGACTTGCAGACTCCTTTTTGGTGGGTGAGTACAAGCAGGCAGAGTCCCTGGAATGATGTTGCAGGCATGAGATCAGTAACAACAGAACATGTTATTACTGTAAGAGGGTGGCTCTCCTGCTTGTGCTGCTGACTTCAAGCCCTTTGCCTCCTCTCCCCCTCCCCAAGCAGGAAGCCTACCCCCTTGCCTGACTTTTCTCTCAGGCTTCCTTCCTGGGGCAGTAGTCCTTCTCCTCTGGGAGTAGCCACCCCCGTTAGGGGAATCTCTGTGGAGGTCGGGGACACACACACACACACACACACACACACACACACACACACACACACACACACACACACACACACAAAGCTAGCACAGTAACTTGGTTACAGTACTAAGTTTAGGGTTTTTAAAAAAGGCAGCTGCCATGGTTACAGGGTGAGTGGTGCTTTAAGCTTCCTTGGTATTCCCACTTGAATGCACCCCTCAGGTGACAGGCCTGGCTTCTTTCACCTCTCTAAAGGGTGGAGCCCTGCAGTTCAACTGATCAGATCTCTGGGTTGCAGCCCCACTGTTTGATAACCATGGCACCTCTAGTAAGGCCAGCTGGGCTTGGAGGTATCTTCTCTCTATCATTGTTTTATTTCTTGTTTGCTCTTCCTAACAGTCCCTTTAGAATGATTTAAATCCATGCAGTCAGACACAATAATATCAAGCAGGTAAACTGAGGTACATATATTCATTACAAATACAGATATCATCCTCATTCTCCACAGCTGTATCCTGCTATAGCTCTGAATGTGATGTACTGGTACACCATATTAACCTGCACCAGTGGTTCCTAAATTCACAGCTCAACCTCTTAGAGCCTATGAGGACTAAGATGTTTGCCATAGCTACTGATGGATCCACAGCCACCATCCAGTTATGTGAACAAGAAGCCATGCAGTAATTGATGGACGACCATGCAGGTCCTCAATGAATTTAGGAAGATGCTAGCACATAAACAAGAACTCAGGCCAGTCAGATAGTCAGTAGAAAGGAAATGCATTCTGCACAGCTTTGCTAAACACAGCACAGAAGCCTTCCAGGAGGGGTCAGCATGGTACTGGCCCTCACCTTGCAGGTAACAGAGCATAACCACTCTAATTCTATGCACTAAACTGTCCCTTGTAAATGCTGCTTGTATTATTGATGGGGAAAGTTTCACCATTTGTTTGAATTACTTGGTATTATTTAATAGATTACTCTGTCATACTGTTTGTAATAAATTTGTATACTATAATGTAACATACACAGCCTACTGCATTAATTTGTGTATTTCCATTTTGCATTATCTGGTATCAGTAAATTCTACTGATGCAATGAAGAGTTAAGCCCTCTTATTGTTTTACATCCATTTCCTTATCAATGTATACTACAATCATGCACCTTTATAAAACCTCAATAATAATTATGTTCCTTTGTGACTTTTGCAATCAACTGTTGATGAGAGGGAAAACGTTTAACCATAAAACATACTTTGGTTGCCTGCCATCACTAGCCAGCTAATAATGAGAACAAATATGGTTACACAACACTCCTTTATACTAGATACATTGCAACATTTAAAATCACCTTTTGCCCATGAGATTGAACAAGACTGTAATTGCATGCCTCTATGTATATTGTTAGATTTTTATGCAAATTTTAATTCCAAATAAGTAGTTATCCTCAGATCAAGTAAACCGCGGGGTCATGCTGCTAGGTTCGCTTCCTGGTGGGTGCTGCAGCAAGGTCAATCCTATGACATTTCAATTTGTAGTAGAGATGACCTTATAAATGCTAACTGCCAAATCTGGGGAGATGCTGAGCACAGTCAGTTCCATTGACTTCATAGTTTGAGGACATTCAAATATGAAATAACTCAGTGGAGTTACTTTTAGCAAGGGGTTAGATATTCCCTAGCATATTCAATGGCACTGACACACACAGCCAATAGACAATATGCTACAGTTGTTACCACAAGGAGTCTGTGTGCTGTCGTTTGCATAAATTAAATTACTGAAACCAAGATGATTAGCATTGCTGTGAGGGGTCTCCGGATGAGGCACAAATCCATCCATAGAGAATATTATGTTAACACAAACCACTGTAAAAGAATAACACTTATCTAACAGAGGCAATGGGTCAGCTGTAACCAAAACAATTGCAGCAAAAGGATGCTGTTACGGTTCATGGGGAACGCTAGGGAAGCAATGCATTTACAAATTAAAGGCAAATGAGGGGGCCATAACATTCTGCCTGTTCTCTGGGGGATTTCCTGAAATTGAGGGGTTAACTTCACTATGCTCCTATTCAAACAAACAAACAAATAAAATACAACTTTGCTGAAAGACTGGTGGTTAAGGTTTCAGGACTGTAGATTACTAGGTAAGGGACAGAGTTACTGTAAGCTCTTTACTCTAGTAAAAGGAATTTTGAGTGTCCTTTTCATTGGTTAAAGTTTCAAACATCCAATCCAGGACTAAAATCAGCTACTTGTTTGTGGCTTTAGCACTTGTGATTTTTAAAAAGTTGTACCTGTTGGTGAGAGTGTGCCCTAAAACTACCTCAGCAACCAATCTGTCAGCTTCAATAACTATCAACAAACCAATTAATGTATGCCTGCTTTGTTTACTACAATACAAGTGCCATGCCTTTCAAAAGGTGTCAGATAGCATGGTAATTTTTATAAATGAGCCCCACATTCTGAACAGTATGGGAAACTCAAAATACATCTCTAGCCTCAGTGATGCTCTGGAAACTACGGTCCAAATTTTCAAGACTGGGTGCCTAAAGTGGACACCTCTGAAAATATGGCTATTTATATTTAAAAACCTAAATACGGATTTAGAAGCCTAACATTAAGAACTCATCTTTTAACATTTCAGCCTAAAAACACCAGTATAACTGACTTTTAAACGTATCATTGTTTATACCTCTTGCTCTACTCAGTTGCAGTGCAAACTGAGACCACAACATTTTTACATGCAGTAGCACTGTTTCTCCATTCAATTATACTGATTTTACACTGGTGTGACTTCAATGGCGTTACCCCTGATTTACACCACTGTGCATGAGAGGAGAATGAAGTCAAGTGACTAACGAAAAAAGCACATATTACCAAATTTCTATGCTGTACCCATCATAATAGACATTTCCACAATTTGAAGATTCCAATCTTGTCAGTGATTGACATATTACCATAGAGCAGTGAATTCATCTAGGCTTTCACTTGAATGACCAACGTTTGCATACACGAGCAAATCCATGCTGGCTGTAACTACACTGAAACCAGTGGAGTCACACCAGACATGGATTTGGTTCACTACATGCAGCTCTGTCTTCAGTTCTTATATAATATCACTGTATTCAAAGGTCACTGATCATAACTTCTTCAGCAACACTGCTTCTAACAGTAATTTGCGGGGAATTGGATAGTGTTTGATACAAGTTTTTCCCTTATACAAAAAAAATCAGTCATTTAAGTTATCACATTCCTTTCAGTGACAGTAATAGATTTAGTAAGCACTGTGCAGTCAGTTTGATTGGAGAGAAGGCCCAGCATTTTTATTAACTTAACAAGCATTCTGAGTCTCCTAAGGTTTCTGGAAATGTCTACTTCACATTGTGCATATTCAGCTTACCACAGGTATTAACATAGCACTCCCTTACTAGTAATGTGATAGCTATGATTACATAAAAGCATTTAAGCTCCCTTAAGCTCCATTGAAAGTCCTAACCTTAATTGATGTCATTGTTGAGCTTATTAACAATGCCAAACTCTGCAATGATTTTCTGTTATGAAACATACACCTAATGAAATGATATGTGTGATATGTGCAACTGTCACAGCATAACATGTCTGCCATATCAACCAAAATACAGTCTTCTGAGCTGCATTGGCCTTTGCAAACAATATGCTTACTGTGAAACATGCCTTAGATAGTTAGGGTACTCAAAGCACCTCATAAAGGAGGATACTGGGGCTGTAGTCATATTGTAATGAACCTGCTGGCATTCTTATTCCACATCCAGGCAGCAAAGGGCTCTATAGGCCTTCCAGCACAGGAAAGGGAAGTACAACCTGAGGTCTGAGGGGACTGGGCTCAGGCAGGCCCCACAGTGAGCTGGAGTAGCAGGCTAGAGGAAGCAGTCTTGGGAGCAGGGGCTGGGGCTTGAGAAGGAGGGCCTGAAAGCTGGATAAAGGCACGCATTGTTGTTGTCAGGTGGCCAGTAGTAGCTGCTGCAACAAGAGCACATAGCTGTGGCCTGCAGGTGGGAGGACAGCATGGAGTAGTTACACTGGGATGTAGTTACCTTCATCCACCTGGATGGGACTGCTCCTAGGCATTGGGTTGGGAACTGTTGTGATGATCTTTTTTCTTTCTTTTTTTGTGTGTGTGGAAGCCAATAAAACAAATGTGTCTAGGATATTTGCACCATTTACTTATTTGAAATTTGTGACTCTTTTTACTGGGAGGACCTACTGTGCTTGCCTCTAAGTTCAGCCAAACATCTAGGAAACTGGTTTACCACAGCAGGGCAGAAATGCCCTGCAGTTGGGTACATTTGTAGAGCAGCTTATATTGCATTGCTTTTCTGTCCCCTGAGGTGCAGTATCCAACTCCAGTCAGCACTTTTCACACTTTGGGGCTATAGGAAGTTCCTTGAACATAGCTAGACAACAGTACAGCATCCCTTGCATAAGAAGGATGCATGAGCCATTTAGACAGAAAAGGTGACCCCTTGTGACTTGTGTAGTGGGGATGGTGATACTAGCATTAAACAGCTGGTATCAGGGTCCCTGCTGTGATTATGGAAGGAGGCAGTTTTTTAATGTAATTGATGATTTTGAAATGTGACAGTGATATTGATGCCTGGAGAGCCTAAGGCCTCTAAGGGTGTTCTTAGTTTGCCTAATAATATCCTGAGTTGTCAGGACAGATGCAGATGCTGACAAACACAAGGACAGAAAATGGAGCCAATGATGAACATGGTAACACTCCTCATATTTGAGCAAGGCATCTGCTATGAAATGCAAGTGTGCATTTTTTTCATCAGTAGGACTAATATACTATGTAATGCCTATATGGTACAAGGATTATTTGTGTGGTCTCCTGTTACATCGTTTACAATAAGGAAATACAGGGCTTTATCTTATATTTTAAGAAAATTCTGTGGGGTATTTCCATCATCAGAAACTGTTTAAATGAAATATACGCTCTTACACTCTAAACTTTGGCCCCAGTCAGTCAGCTTTTCCCCATGCAACACCCAGTCTGGACTATTGATCATATCAGTGTGATTGTGAAGTCTGTGTAAGATAGATAATGTCTATGTCTCCTTATCTAATGTATACCAATGAATGGCAGCTTGGTGTCTCCTGTTAAATTTGTTCCCACATAATGCTGTTTAAATGTAGGATCTTGTATTGCGATAAGGGTAATTAATAATGAGAGAGTTCAGTATTTAGTGAGTGTTGCTTTAGCTTCATTAATATGCTTCCTTTCAGTTCATTTGATTCAATATTTGCTTGCAATGTTTGCAGTGTTTTCTCTCCCTTTGAAGCAGTGATTTGGCTTTTAAGCTCTGTCCTTTTTTTCTTTCTATTATGTTACCTGCACTAGAACTTGCTAGACTTGTTTTGCAACAACATAGTTTTGTTTTTTTAGTAAAGGCTTTTAATATAAATGTGTTAGATCCTTAATGTTTTAATTACAAATGTTTTATCCTACCTCCAATTCAACCAGTTTTCATCCCTTACCTGAGAACGTACCCTGGATCTGCAGAGTGATCTCTGCAGGACCCAGAAGAAGTGGAGATGGATGATGGTGCCGTAGTATCTGGCAATACAGGAATGGGGAGATTAGCGTTGGGGCCTGGTGACAATGATTCTGTCCACCATAATTTTAATAAAAGCATATATACTTGAGACCTAGGGATAATTTCAATTTAATGTAAATGTCTTAGATGGTAGTAACGTCTTTATTATAGCAGGGATTTCAATCTCTGGCCGCAATGACTATAAAAGCCATTTCACTGTATTTATTACTGGTTCCAGATGCATTAACTGAAGCCTAATCTCTGAAACTGAATTGATGGTCTCAGTTGCCTAGAGTCAACAAATTACCAAGGCTCATTGTCTAGTATACCTAAATAGTTATATGCTATCTAATGCCAATAGCACTTGGCCTTTTGCTCCAGTTTAGTGAACTATAACTGCATCAGCATTTCACAGTGATGAGGTCACAGTTAACAGTATATTGGTGGTAAAAAGAGTGTTTAAAAGGTTTGAAAGGATGAAGAACATTTTATCAGTTTTAGATAATGGTAGAGAGAAACGTGTTTCATAATGGAAAACTGCACTGGTTTTGTTCAAAACATTGGCAGAGTGCATAAGATGTGAAGCATTTCTTTCTGGCTATTTGGAACTAAGATTTCTGAGGGTCCCAATATTTGGATATTGGAATTTATAAAAATATGCATTGGTATTCCTCCTGTGATCCAAGGGTGAAATCCTGGCCCCATTAAATTCAATGGCCATTGAATCTGAATTGAAGTGAATTGGAAACTGTTTTATAGTATCTTATAAATGCCTGACAGCATAAGAGGCTGGGATAAAAAAAAATCATATTCCTCATTGGAGATGATCTGGTCTGGCTCCTATTGAAGTTAATAGCTTCCAGCTCCATGATGCCCCAATGTCATTGAAGGACCTTTATTCTTAACCTTATAATGATTTTAAAAATATTTATAGCTATGTATCTAGCAGACCATACATATCAATTATGCATTCAGATGATAATATGGAGTTGTTAGAAGAAAAAAAACAATATTGTATTCTTTAAAATAATCTGAAAATCCTGAGATGCAAATTAGTCACTAAAATTTTGGTTTTCTTTAGTTTTTTTCCCACCCAATTGCAATGAGTGAATCACCATATAGCACAATTGCAAGACTTAGCAAGAAGGGACTCTGTCCATTGTACTTGCATATTGCAGAAGAGTCTGAAAGTAATGGGGGGGGGGTGATAGAGTACTAGGCACAAGCTGAGATAAAGACAGAGGGTAAAATCTTGGCTCCACTGACCTCAATGGCAAAACTCCTATTGACTTCATTGGGGCCAGGATTTCAGCCAGAAAGAGCCATATGTATTGTAGTAAGTTAGTACAGAAATAGACTTGGGTGGATGAAAAATGAGTAAGTGGTAAACATATTAAGGGCAAAAGCAGCTGCTTAAGCACACCCACTATATGAATGAAAACACCTAAATGGTGTGCTCCTATCACTCAACCTATGGCAGTAAGCCTGCATAGAAAACAATCACGGGAGGCTTACAAGATGCTGAAGGCAGAATGTGGGAGAAGTCGAGGCCAAATGCAGTTAATCTTCTTGCTACCCACACATCAGATGTCTCTACTCTATTGAAAAACACATTGCAAATTACTGCTATGCTTGGCAGCACTAACTTGCAAAAGCAGGCTGTACACCTCATTGTGGGTCCAGTTCTGGTGCCATATAAATCAATGGGAGTTTGCTATTGACTTCATCTGGAGCGTGACTGAGGCTGTCTTATCAAGATTTCATCATCTCCTGTAGTATACAGACCTTTATACAATTGTTATATATTCTATTAATTATTTATTCAATCATTTATTTTCTCTATTGCCTCTCTAAAGTTCTCTCTTCTCCAAAAATATAAAACACACTATTGAAATAATTTATTTTTTCAGTACAGTATTTCATACAATAGGATAGCTAGAATTACTACTTAGCAGTTACAGTGCTTTTCAGTCAATCTCAAAGCACTTTATAAAGGAGAGTAAGTAAAATTACTCCATTTTAAAGATGAGGAATCTGAGGCACAGGGAACTGAAATTAATTGTCCATGATTACACCATAGGTCAGTAATGGGGCTGGGAATAGACTGTAAGTATTTTGTTTCTTAGTCCAATACCCTCTCCATGGGACATGCTGCTTCCCATGTGTAGAGGTGAATGTACATCCAAGAATTAGGGATATTTTGCTTCTAAATCACCTGTTTCTGGCTCCCTGGTCTCGGAGAGGTACTGTGTGCTAGAGCTCTAGGCTATGTGGCTTTTCCGATGGAATCACCGCAGGCATTGGCCTGACACAGTATGCTTTTTAACCATGCTTGTTGTATATTCATAGATTCTAAGGTCAGAAGGGACCATTGTGATCATGTAGTCTGGCCTCCTATATAATACAGCCCATAGACCTTCCCCAAAATGATTCCCAAAGCATATCTTTTAGAAAAACATCCAAGCTTGATTTAAAAAAATTGTCAGTGATGGAGAATGCACTACAATCCTTGGTAAATGGCCAGTGGTTAATTATTCTCACCAGTAAAATTGTGTGCCTTATTGCCAATCTGAATTTGTTCAGCTTCAGCTTCCAGCCATTGGATCAGGTTACACCTTTCTTTGCTAGATTGAAAAGCCGATTATTAAATATTTGTTTCCCATGTAGGTAATCAACTCACCCCTTAACCTTCTCTTTGTTAAGCTAAGTAGATTGAGCTCTTTGAGTCCATCAGCATAAGGAAAGTTTTCTAATCTTTTAATGATTCATGTGACTCTTCTCTGAATCCTCTACAATTTATCAACATTTTTCTTGAATTATGAATACCAGGACTGGACACAAAATCCCTGCAGCGGTTGCACCAGATATATTCAAGTTGATAGGGCGTGTTTAAATTCATCCTGGGGTACTTGAGGAACTTGCTGAAACAATCTTGAAATGGTTAGTAATTGTCTTTGAGCACTCGTGGAGGAGGGGTGAGGTCCCTGAGGACTGAAGAAAGGCAAACATAATACCCATCTATAGTAAGTCAAAGTGGTCTCCCTCTGAACTGGAGAGCAAGGCACCTTTATATGCCCTCTGGTGGGCGGAGCCAAATACGCCCCACCCTCAGCACAAGAAGTCCTGGGACAGGACAGGAAGTATAAAAGGCGAGCCCTGAAGCTCAGTTGGGGCTGGACCACCGGAGGGAGCAGACGTCTCTTCCAGGGAGCAGAGCTCTTTGCAGGATTCCGGACTAACCCCCAAGTGGAGCTGTGTCCTGCAGTTAGAGGAGACGGACGAGTATCCTGAGGCGCTGCCAGGACCATCGTCAGATGAATGCCCTGAAGAGTTGTGGGGACTGCTGGCGGCTGAGTATCCTGAGGAGACAGAAGATCTTTGGACTATGGAGCCCTACACCCAGACTGTGGTAGGAAGTAGCCAAGGGGAACCAGACTTTAGTCCAGTTCTGCTGCTGGAGAGTGAGTCAGCGTGTTTTGGGAGGATCCCCGCTGACCCAGTGGCAGCCCCATCTGCCACTGTTAGGGCCCTGGGCTGGGACCCGGTGGAGTATGGTGAGCCAGGTCCCCCTGCCTGCTCTGCCACTGACCCCACCCCTGGGGTGGCGGCCAAACCCCCTCTTTTTGGCCAGAAGGCCTGGGATGTGTTCTGGGCTTACTCCCAGCCAGAAGGCTGTGGAGCCATAGACTGTGATCTGTCCCGCCCAGAGGGACAGAGCTCCCTTACAGACTGTTAATTACTGTTTCCCCCAGCCAGGTGGCTACGGGCTAAAGACTTTTCGTGGCTCTGCGCCACCCAGAGGGCAAGAGTTTCCCCTATAGATTGTTACTAGCTGTCTGCCTGTAGTGAGGCAGAGTGGCTTCCCTCCCCAGTTCAGAGCGAGGAACCACGACACCATCTTTAATAAGGGAAACAAAGAGGTCCCGAGGAATTAGAGACCAATCAGCCTAACTTTGGTACCTGGGAAAATACTGGGACAAATTATTAAATAATCAATTTGGAAGCACCTACAAGATAATAGGGTTATAAGAAATAGCCAGAATGGATTTGTCAAGAACAAATCATGCCAAACCAACCTAATTTACTTCTTTGACAGGCTTACTGATCTAGTGGATGGAGGGAAGCAGCAGACAAGATTTATCTTGATTGTAGTAAAGCTTTTGACACAGTTACACATGACATTCTGATAAGCAAACTAGGGAAATGTGGTCTAGATGAAATTACTATAAGGTGGGTGCACAACTGATTGAAAGACCACGCTCAAAGAGTAGTTATCAATGATTCACTGTCAAGATGAGAGGACATATCTAGTGGCATCCCACACGGGTCAGTGTTCGGTCTGGTGCTATTCAATATTTTCATTATTGATTTGAATAATGGAGTGAAGAGTGTGCTTATAACATTTGCAGATGACACCAAGCTGGGAGGGGTTGAAAGCACTTTGGAGGACAGGATTAGAATTCAAAACAACCTTGACCAATAGGAGAATTGGGTCTGAATTCAACAAGATAAAATTCAATAAAGATGAGTGCGAATTACTACACTTAGAAAGGAAAAATCAAATGCACAGCTACAAAATGAGAAATAACTGGTAGTACTGCTGAAAAGGATCTGGGGGTCATAGCAGATCATAAATTCAATATGAGTCAACAATGTGATGCATTTGCAAAAAAGGCTAATATCATTCTGGGATGTTTTAACAGGAGTGTCATATGTAAGACAAGGGAGGTAATTGTCTCTCTCTACTCAGCACTGGTGAGGCCTCAGCTGGAGTACTGTGTCCAATTTTGGGAGCCTCACTTTAGGAAAGATGTAGACAAATTGGAGAGAGTCCCAAGGACATCAACAAAAATGATATAAAGTTTAAAAAACCTGACCTCTGGGGAACAGTTAAAAACACTGAGTATGTTTAGTCTTGAGAAAAGAAGATTGAGAGGGGATCTGATAAGTCTTCAGACATGTTATGAGGGCTGTTATGAAGAGGACAGGGACCATTTGTGCTCCATGTCCACTGAAGGTAGGACAAGAAGTAATTGACTTAATCTGCAGCAAGAGAGATGTAGGGTTTGATATTAGAAAAAACTTTCTAACTATAAGGGTAATTAAGCTCTGGAACAGACTTCCAAGGGAGGTTGTGGAATCCCCATCTCTGGAGATTTTAAGAACAGGTTAGACAAACACCTGTCAGGGATGGCCTAGATTTACTTGGTCCTGCCTCAGCACGGGGAGGGTGGGATGGACTTGATGACCTCTCACGGTCCCTTTCAGCCCTATACTTCTATGATTCTATGTTGTATCAGTTGCTTCCACACTAATGAGTAAAAAGTACAAATTATTTCTGAAAGTATAAGATTAAGGTCAGCTCACATATAATCAAGTGCAACTGCTTTAAAGTTGATGGAGTTGCAGACATTTATATCCAGGGATTTTCCCCATCATTCACAATAAACGCTGCTTCATTTAAAAAACTAAACTTTCTGATATTTAGGAAAATTCTTTTTTCTCAAATTACAGCTTAAGTGCCTGATTTTTCTATTTCACTTCATCCTGTTTATCCAGCTACATTGAAGGAAAATGAGTGGAAAACAGTACCATTCTGATTTGGCATTGTGCACAGGTATAAATGACTACTTCAGCTGATTGGAAAATAGAAAAAAGTTCACAAAACTGTTCACAAGTGTTGAAATCCAACTCCATGCCACAGGCCAGCATCAGCTGTGGAACTTGTTGCGAGGGGATATTAGGGCAAAACTATAACAGGGTTCAAAAAAGAACTAGATAAGTTCATGGAGGATAGGTCCATCAATGACTATTAGCTAGGATGGTCAGGGATGCAACATCATGCTCTGAGTGCCCCAACCTCTGTTTGCCATAAGCTGGGAGTGGATGACAGAGGATGGATCATTCGATGATTGCCTGTTCTATTCATTCCCTTTATGCATCTGGCATTGGCCACCGTCAGAAGACAGGATACTGGGCTAGACTGACCATTGGTCTGACCGAGGATGGCCGTTCTTATGTTCTTACAGAGTCTGGGTTTCATTTAGCCCAATTTTGAAAATTTATGTGGACTGAAATGTGGCATAGACCTCGTACTGGCCCTGTGCACAAATTTTTCACACACATTTTGTTCCTCCTTTGCATCAAAATTTCATTTTTGTTTAAATTTTCCAATCAGCTCTACTAACTACACAAAGTAAAAGGCAATGGAGAATCAGGCCACTCAGATGTAACATACCTAGCACTTCCATTATCCATTGTATCACATATTCTCTCTCTCTTAACCTGATGAGTCAAGAAGACTCACCTCATTCTTTAGATTCGATTTTCTACGAAGGAAGCCTCATTCATGTTCTGATACCTTTATTGGATTCTCTTAATTTTATATCCCAGAGAAAGCACTCCATCTGCATTGTAATATATGGAAACTCTCTGCTTACGCTTCAATTACAAATGTCAATTTAATTTGCAGGGTCTGTTTTTGCAGCTTCCATGAACAATCATGCTGAGTCAGAGCATCACACAGGCTTTAAGTTATTGGGATGTCTCTAATACTTCTTCTTAAAAAGGAAAATGACTATGCTTGAATTGATATCCAGTTGTGTGTTACAACTATTCCTGACAGGGCCGGCTCCAGGCACCAGCTTAACAAGCAGGTGCTTGGGGTGGCCAAGGGAGAGGGGCTGCACTTGCGGCAATTCGGGGGCGGCAGGTCCCTCACTCCCTCTAGGAGCGAAGGACCTGCCGCTGAACTGCCGCCGCCGATCGCAGCTTTTTTTTTTTCTTCCCAATTGCCGCCGCCAATCGCGATTGCGGCTTTTGTTTGTTTGTTTGTTTTTGCTTGGGGCGGCAGAAATTCTGGAGCCAGCCCTGATTCCTGAGTTGACCAAAAAGTAAAAAATGGGTTAATTTAGAGCCAACTAATTGCTAAGATTTTCCCGACTTTTTCACTTTACACTCACATTTGCATGAGGGGACTATGATTGAAGATTTAAATGAAGCTATTTTCTTAATAAAATTTCACATAGACAGATGTTTGCCCCTAGGAACTGTTCAAACAACAGAACTTATATAAGAAGTACACTTAACATCATGAGCACCCAAAATAGAGTACTGCGTTAATTATCAAGTTTTTTGTCTCATTTCTGAAGACAGATTATTACATTCTGGTTACTGTTCTGTTTCATATTCTGTTTTCCAGTGTATAATTTCTCAAATAGAGGAATTAACCTTTGATAATAACTGTTTCACTGAAAGGACCTGGAAAACTGTAAATGTTTACCCAGAAAATCACCTGAGAATATCCAAGGCTTTAAAAAACGTTAATTTATACAGATCTGAAATACTCAATTAGGCTCATGCTCAGAACTGTTTCCTCTGACAAGAACTGCCTAACATCTGTTAAGACAACTATTTCTATTGCCAGGGATTATAAGTTCATCGTTTATGCTTCTGTGATTGAAATTCTTAGTCACTCATAAATATCATCTGTTTTTCTTGCTCCCTATCCTCCTCCTTTTCCTTTGGGTCATGACTTTTACTGGACTGGAGCTTTTACTAATCAGCAGTTTCTCAATAAGACAGGAAGTGAAACAGTTTATTTTTTGTTGTCTACTGGTTTTCAACGGTGTCTTGATGTCCAAGGGTGTGTTAATCCATTTGCATGTTCCCTCCACTTGATCTGCTGCCATTAGCAGTAAGGAGAGTAACTAAAATTTCCATTAATCTGCTCATTCCTTTTCTGTGTGACACCATTTGTAGGTCAGGCTAGGAGCTTTTAATTTTCATTAGGGGAAACAGTTCCCAGAAGAAGCATTAGAGACATATGTAAGAGGACAGTTGGCCCCCTACTAAAATTTCTGGGAGAGTTCATTGGTCCCTTTGCCATATCAGGAGAAAGGGGAAGGGGCAAAGAGGAGTCCGTAGTTAGACTGACAGGACCTCTGGCCAATCAAAGAGCTACAGAACAGTGCCTTTGGGAAGTAGCCAGTACCCTAAGTCAAACTAATTGACCAGTCAGCCGGGTCAAATCAGGGAGCCTCAGCTCAGGTGCTGGCCTTGGTATCTGCTGGGGAAAGGGGGACAGGGAGAGCAGCACCAAGTGGGGTGAGGGAGCAGTGGCTGGAAGCCAGGAATAGAAAAACAGCGTGAGAGGCCAGAGGAGAGTGCATACAGACACAGTGACAAGTATAAATGAGAGTCCAAGAGTGGAACAAAGGGAAAGGTCAGTGAGGACAGTGGAAAACTCACTGTGAACAAGGAGACAGACCCAGCAGGGAAGAACCCTGAAGAAGGGAGTGAACAATCACACTAGAGAAAGGAGGGGCCTATAGAGAATGGTTACAGAGACCCCAGTTAAGGAGCGTAAGAGGAGCAGCAGGGAAGGAGACAAACTACGAAAGCTTAGTAACATCCACCATCACCACCATACTGCCCTGAGACCAGCCATGCAGGGAGCCGTGACTAGCAGTGACCTGGAGGCGTTCATAGCAAGCCCTGAGTCCAAAGAGAAGGCGGTGAGTCCTGTGCGGTAACTTCAGCTGGTTCTAGAGAGGCTTGTCCAGTCCAGTCCTGAGGCAAAGATTTGCATGGGCTGTCCATAGCCTTAGACAAAGGCAGCCCCATCCTTGCTGTAGGCCGGGGAGGCCAGTGCTCAGAGGAGATCTTTTTTTCTTTCTCTCTTTTTCAATTGACCCTTCAGTATGGGGTGGAGGGGGAGACGTGAGTTGGCCACTCCCCTGGTGAGTACTCAACCAGCACATTCACCCGCTTGGGAGGCGGGTCTTCTTTGTTCACTAAAGTCCACTGTGGAACAACATCTAGTGATCTTTTGAACCAAGGTCTTTGTTGTAGGGGAAGATTTGGGGCTTACCACAATAAAGAAGAAAAGCGGTAGTCTGGACATTCCTTTGATAATTTGTGTGGAACTCTAAGTGAAGCCATAACCCAGGGAGCGGGGCATTATCCTCATCACACACCCCTACTGACACTACCAAACTGAAGAGCCAACTTTCACCACCCCACGGAAGAGAGAGTTACTGTTTAAAGTATTTGTGGGGGAAGGAGAGGGGGTGGGGGTTATATAGACAGATAGAGTAAATAGTTTAGTATGTCTTTTCATCTAGGAACTAGTGTCAGGATTGCTTTAGTATATTTTAAAACCTTTCAACTGCTTAGTATATTTTGAAACCTGCTAACAAGTTTTCTTCCATTTTTAGGCTGTTCCTGAAAAAGATAAGTTGTTGTTTTTTTTAATTTGGTGTTTTCACAGGAGCCGACTTTTCAAAGTGTTGGGGGGCGCTTCGCCCCATGCTCTGCCTCAGACTCCATCCCTTCCCCAATGCCCCACCCACGCCCTATCCCTACCCTCCAGCGTATCTACCACTCCTCCCAGTTTAGTGTCATCTGCAAACTTGCTGAGGGTGCAGTTCACACCATCCTCTAGATTATTAATGAAGATATTGAACAAAACCGGTCCCAGGACTGACTCTTGGGGCACTCCGTTTGATACAGTCTGCCAACTAGACATGGAGCCATTGATCACTACCCGTTGAGCCCGACGATCTAGCCAGCTTTCTATCCACCTTATAGTCCATTCATCCAGCCCATACCTCTTCAACTTGCCGGCAAGAATACTGTGGGAGGCCGTATCAAAAGCTTTGCTAAAGTCAAGGAATAACACGTCCACTGCTTTCCCCTCATCCACAGAGCCAGTTATCTCGTCATAGAAGGCAATTAGGTTAGTCAGGCATGACTTGCCCTTGGTGAATCCATGCTGACTGTTCCTAATCACTTTCCTCTCCTCTAAGTGCTTCAGAATTGATTCCTTGAGGACCTGCTCCATGATTTTTCCAGGGACTGAGGTGAGGTTGACTGGCTTGTAGTTCCCCGGATCTTCCTTCTTCCCTTTTTTAAAGATGAGCACTACATTAGCCTTTTTCCAGTCATCTGGGACCTCCCCCGATCGCCAGGAGTTTTCAAAGATAATGGCCAATGGCTCTGCAATCACAACTGCCAACTCCTTTAGCACCCTCGGATGCAGCGCATCCGGCCTTGTGCTCATCCAGCTTTTCTAAATAGTCCTGAACCACTTCTTTCTCCACAGAGGGCTGGTCACCTCCTCCCCATACTGTGCTGCCCAGTGCAGCAGTCTGGGAGCTGACCTTGTTTGTGAAGTCAGGGGCAAAAAAAGCATTGCGTAAATTAGCTTTTTCCACATCCTCTGTTACTAGGTTGCCTCCCTCATTCAGTAAGGGGCCCACACTTTCCTTGACTTTCTTCTTGTTGCTAACATACCTGAAGAAACCCTTCTTGTTACTCGTAACGTCCCTTGCTAGCTGCAACTCCAAGTGTGATTTGGCCTTTCTGATTTTACTCCTGCATGCCTGAGCAATATTTTTATACTCCTCCCTGGTCATTTGTCCAATCTTCCACTTCTTGTAAGCTTCTTTTTTGCGTTTAAGATCAGCAAGGATTTCACTGTTAAGCCAAGCTGGTCTCCTGCCATATTTACTATTCTTTCTACCCAGCGGGATGGTTTGTTCCTGCAACCGCAATAAGGATTCTTTAAAATACAGCCAGCTCTCCTGGACCCCTTTGCCTTTCATGTTATTCTCCCAGGGGATCCTGCCCATCATTTCCCTGTGGGAGTCAAAGTCTGCTTTTCTGAAGTCAGGGTCCGTATTCTGCTGCTCGCCTTTCTTCCTTGTGTCAGGATCCTGAACTTGACCATCTCATGGTCACTGCCTCCCAAATTCCCATCCACTTTTGCTTCCCTTACCAATTCTTCCCTGTTTGTGAGCAGCAGGTCAAGAAGAGCTCTGCCCTTAGTTGGTTCCTCCAGCACTTGCACCAGGAAATTGTTCTCTACACTTTCCAAAAACTTCCTTTTATGTGTGTGTCCTTTTTAACAGTTTAGTTCAAGATAAAACTACTACCCCAGTTAGGGATATGTTACTTATTGGGAATCTATCTACTAAGTGGGTGGGAGCACTTCACCTCACAGATGGATCTGATGCGGGTGAAAGGAGTAACTGGGGAGGAGGTACCATGACGAGAGGGCAAGGTGATTTGGAAGCTCCCTTGCCATAGTCTCCAGTGTTCAGGCCCAATCCTGGTGTCTCTAGAGCAGCTGTGACATCCCTCAAGAGGCAAGAGTAATTGGGTTGTGACTTTAAACCCAATCCCCAAGTGTTCTGGGGACCTAGCAGGCAATGCGTTGCTGATGTAGCCTCACGAGGTAGATGAGGGGGAGGGAAGTCCCCTGGAATTACTAGTGTGGCACCCTTTCCCACTAGTGGGAAACCATGCCCAGTCTGTTCCTCTGGGTCATGCTAGGGATGGTGAGAAATGGTTTGCTTCTTGTCCCACTGAGATAATTTAGGGTGGGGTAGGGTCCCACTTTACAATCACCTCCCCTCAACCCTGTTACACATAGGATCAGCAATGTTTGCTTCAGTAACCCCTCCCGGCAAAAACTTAATGTTACTAGTTCCTGCCAGGGAATTGTTGCTTATATGGGTCTCTGATATTCTGTGAATAACTTTTTTATCCCCCAACAAATACTTATCTTCAGTAAAGTATAAATAAGACACTATTTCAAATAAATGAAATAAGAGGAGATTGCCATGAACTCTGGTATTGCTTTGGGGAAGTGTGTGATAAAATATATGACCAAAGGGTTGATTGCAGTGTTGTTGTAGCTGTGTTTGTTCCAGGATGTTTGAGAGAGACAAGGTTGGTGAAATAATATTTTTTATTGGATCAGCTTCGGTTGGTGAAAGATATAAGCTTTCAAGCTATATAAAGCTCTTCTTTATGTCTGAAAGAAAGCAGAGTGGCACCAGACCTGCCAGAACAACAGATACAAAATCTGCAGACATATCTCCACTGCTATGATGATGCATACCCTGCACAACACACCTTTTAAAATTTATGGGTCCGCCACATGCTTTTCACAACAGGTGGTATACCTCATCCAGTGCATCAAAAGCCCCAATAACAACTATGTGGGTGAACCCAGACAATCACTATGCTCTCAAATGAATTCACACAGAAAAATGATAAAAGACAAAAACACCATATCACCCATGGGCAAACACTTTTCACAGAGCAATCACTCTATATCTGATCTTTCAATACTTGTCCTCAAGTTCTCAAGGGTAACCGCAAAAACATCTTCAAAAGGCAACCCTGAGAACTTAAATTCGTAATTCTGCTAAACATCAAAAGCCAATGACTTAACAGGAGCATTGGTTTTATATCTCATTAAAACAATTTATAACAACACACCAGGCTGCCTGCCTCGCTTAATTGCCCACTTCAAACCTTTTATGCATAGCAATCTAACCCCCAATTGCCCACTTCATTTCAAGTGACCTCTTCTGCTTAACAATCTGTCCCACCTTGTATTTAGCTCAGACACTCTGCTTCCTTCCCCAGACCTGAAGAGGAGCTCCATGTACCTCAAAAGTTGGTATCTTCTACCAACAGAAGTTGGTCCAACAAAAGATATTATACCTTGACCATCCCAAAGGATTGATGTCATTTTATTCTGTATAACAATAACTTGCTGTTTCTGTTTTTCTGGTATATATGTACTTATATAATCAATTATTTTTTCAGCTGTTTCCACAACGCCACTCCCTCTTACTTACCTGTACAAACATAGAGCTCAGCTGTGCCCAGCCACTGCATGAATGCACAAGGCAGGGGAAGAGTAGGCAAGGAGCTTTCTCTTTCCGTGCTGCCTCACTGAACAGCTGCACAACCGGCGCTGGACACATTCTTCTTGTTCCCCTCAGGCTATGTCTACCCTTAAAATGCTACAGTAACACAGTTGCAGTGGCGCCACTGTGGCACTTCAGTGTAGACAGTACAGTGACAGGAGGGGTTTTCCCATCACTGTAGTTAATCCATCTCCCCAAGAGGCAATTGCTAGGTCTGTCCTAGCACTGTCTATACCAGGAATTAGGTTGGCATAGCAACACCTCTCAGGGGTGTGGATTTTTCACACCCCTGAAAGACATAGCTATGCCAATATCAGTGCAGGGCCTGGCTGGAGCCAGAGGAGGAAGGATGCTGTTCCTGGCTGGCTGAGGAAGCTGCAGCAGCTAGACAGAGCAGTCGCTGGCTGAGACCAAAAGGAGTAGAAGGCTGGGAGACTCCACAGGTACAGAGACTGAGGCAAAACACTGCCTAAGTAAGGCTAGGACTGTGAAGTTCTCCAAGCACAGAGACCTGGGAGAGAGAGCCTTGACAAGAAGGGCCAGAGACTGTTATAAGCTCTGTAGGTGAAGGGGCCTGTGAGAGAGAACCCTGAGAGAACAGGACAGAGAAACTGTTACATACTCTTTAAGCAAGGAGGCCTGGTAGAGACCCTGCATAAACAGAGAACAGGCCAGATGGGACAGAGTGGGAAAAGCTGACGGGACAAAGTGGGAAGAAGCCCAGCCATAGACAATAGTAAAGGAAACAGCAGGTGGCTGCTAGTTGTAGACTCCCTGTGTTGGGACCCAGAATAGTGGACGGGCCTGGGGCCCCCCCCCCGGCCACAGGCAGAGTGGCCAAAGGCTGAGGAGGCAACAAGTTTCTTTTGGAGCCCTAGAAGGGGGCAAGTGCTTAACCAAGCCCAGAGATGGGACTGAGGAACTCGGGGAGGGGCCAATCATTTTTTGGATTGTGTTACCCCGGAAGGGGTTTGTTTTCTGTTTGTTTTACATACAGACTGTGAGTGTCTCAGCTGGAGGCACGTACCCGGCCAGTAGGAGGCACTTACAAGAGGTAAGTGGCCACAACTTTACAGTGTTCCTATATGTCTGACTGCCAGAAGCTGGGAATGAATGATAGAGGATAAACTGTCAATAAATTGTCCTGTTCTGTTCATTCCCTCTGAAACATCTGACACCAGATACTGCCAGAAGACAGGATACTGGGTTAGAGGGACACAGTATTTGGAATTTGCAGTTATGGAGTGTATCCGTATTTGCATGTTATGTTACATTTCCAGGACGGAATTCATCCTTCTGACTGCACTGTGCAATATTCTAAAGCCATTTTTACACCTGTTGATAATTTGTTTACCTAGAATATGTGTTAAAACATCAAAAATACATCTGAGTAGTACTGATGTTCTGACCTCAACCCCAAAGGAACAACAGAGAAAGAACTGTTTGACAGATCTTTAACAGGATTCTCCATAGGATGCTGTATTGAATTTAATGATATGACACTGTTACAAGGAAAGTTCATAGAATAAAATGTTATGGAAAAGGAACCATACCACATGTAGAAGCTAGATTAGCCCTTAAGAACCGAACCAGTAATATAAAAGCTATCCACAGGATAGATTTGAAATGTATGGTCTGGCGGGGAAGGATGCTTCTTGTGACATACTGAGTGACCTCAACTCCTGAAGGACTATGCACCTTCCAAGACATAGCCCTAAGGGTTCGTAAGGTTAGCTGAAGAACAAAAAACACCCAGCACAAGTAAATATGATTGTCTTTACTTTGGCACTTCTAGATTCTAGAAGCATATTAAAAGATTTCCTTATATTTTTTTTGGGGGGGGGGAATTGCTGAGAGGCTGGGGATTGTATGGTAAATTACAGCCAGCAGTGAATTCTTTGTGGCTGGATTATAGAAACATAGTTTATAATGGAAGTGCAAATTAACCTGTAACTACATTGATGTTATGAGGCATATTCCTTTTTTTTTTTTTTTTTTCCTGGTTTATTTACCCTAGAAAGTTCAACTCAGATTCTATTTGTGGTTTTCAGTGAAAACGTGCATTTAAAAAAAATCTAATTTCATAGCTAGAAGTTTACTGAGACCCTGGAAAGTCATGCACAGTTACCTGTCTGAGGTCATAGAATGGGAGAAGTAGCTCATACTGGATTTAAACCTACAACCTTTCTGTCTCCCAGGTTTCTGACTGCAGTCTCTTTGGCTCACAGTGACAACTTTGGCTCCTATGCTTGGACATAAAATATACTTATTAAATCTCTAGACAAGTCACCATAAAGATATCTATCTATCTATCTATCTATCTATCTATCTAATCACATACCAAAAAACTACATTAAAAGAACATTTATTCAGGTTGCAAAGTCAAACATTCAAAAGTTAGGAAATGCCAGATTTAAAGTTGCCTGTGGAACCTTAATTTATCCTTATTTATTTATATTACGATACAATCTTTCATTCCGTGATGACATACTATTTTTTCCACAGGACCCTGGCCTCATCCAAAGCCCTTGATGAGCAGTTATTCAATATTTTGTTTTATCCACATTATTTAGTGTGTGGCCCCAAGCCTTATTTACTGCACACTATTTAAACCCTGCTCTGAAGACACAATTATTAATTTTCTCATGGGTTTTTCTCTGACATTCATCATTATAGAATCGGAGAGTTTCACAAACATTGATTTATTTTCACAACACCCCTATAAAATGAAGAGGTATTATTATGCCATTGTACAGATGGGGAACTGAGGTATAGAGAGATTACAGTGAAAAATGTCCATTAATTTGGGTGCCCAGTTTGAGAGGCCTAGGACTTTATTTTTCAGAGGACAGGCAACCTTAATTTTAGTATTTCTTAGCTGTTGAGTGCCTGACTTTGGAACCTTAACAATGCTATTTTAACATATTTTTGTGTGTAATTTCCTGTTTTAAAAAAGCAAACTGAAAGAACTGAAATGCCATCAGGTGACAACACATTGACACTCATGGGTCATCAGCAGGGTTGGAACCTTTAAATCCACCACACAGACATCTGCCACTTGAGCTAATTAAATAACTGACGGCAATAACAGATTGCCATTCTGTATGTGGACCAGCACTAGAGTGGGATGGGACACTTCCCCAATGGGTTTCATAGATATTTGCTGATAGCAGAGGCATGGCAAGACTCAGGAATCTTAGGTTCCATTCCAGACTCTGATGTTGCCTGCACTCTAATAGTGAGCACAGACTCTTCTGCCCACTCCCCCCAAAGTATGACCCATTCTGCCCCATTCCCTCCAACCTGTTCTGTATTTTCCCCACCTCTGGCTCCTCATGCCAGTTCCATTCTCCTCACCTAGTCAGTCCCAGTTTCCACTCTGCAGGCTTCTCCTCCCATTCCTAGGCTCCTGACCAGCAAGTCCTAGTTTCACCTTTCTGGACTCTTAACTCATTCCTAGTCGCCCTCCACTTCTAATGCCAGTATCCTTGCCCAGTCCTAGTTTCCCCAGTCTTGAGTCTTCATCCCATCTGTCTCTCTTCCCCACTTTGTCTTTAGTCACCATCCCTCACCTATGCTCCCAATCCCAATTCTCCCTGGGATCCTCATGCAATTTCTGTGTCCCCTTCTTCAGTTCCATGTCCCAGTCTTTTTTGCCCAGCCAGTCCCAGTTCTCCCCTTGCACCCCAGCGACTCAACAGATCTCCCTCCCTTTCTTTACCTGGTGGTTCTCAGTCCCAGTCTCCTTACCCAGCCAGCCTCGGTATCGCCTCCCAGATCCTCATATAATCTGTTTTATTCCCACCAACTGGCTTGCAGTGCTACCCCCATTGCCTTCCTCAGCTTCCAGTTCTGATCTCCCTCAACCCAACTGACAGTCCCCAGTTTCTGCCACCCACTCTCCTCCTGCATAGGCTCCTTGTGCCAATCTACTCCCTTCTCTCCCACCCACAGGTCCAGCTGTTGCAGCTTCCTGCTTCCTACATCCACTAGGAGGGTCTTTGAGACCATAGGAGAGACAGGCTGCCTGGTCTCAGTTCAGGTATCCAGACCCAGCATGGCCTGCAGCAGCCCAAGCTGCAATTGCAGGGAAAATCCTGTTCAGTGGCCACCTCTTGTCCTGATCTCCAATTTTGCAGCCAAAATAAAGGTGATAGGCTTTCTTAACCATAGTGATTATACTGCGCTTTTGTGATGCAAAAGTCACTTCACCACAAACATAGCAGAAGTTATCTGCACTGTTCAGACAAGTATGAGGCATCTCTGCTCACTTTGGCTAAACAGAAATGTGTCCCTTTGCAAAATCAAACCCTGACAAATAAGAGAGCACGACACTGTATGATTTCTAGAGCTGATATAGGGCAATTTGTTCAGCAGAGTGATGTAAGCTTCATTATGATTGCATCATCCATGACTTCTAGGAATAACATGATGCAATTCATATCATGTATGACGCAATACCAGCTTCAGATTGCATCATTCATTGTTTTGCCTATAAAGCAAGAACTGTCCAAACCCAGTCATAGATTTATTCATAGATCCAGTCAAAGATGTATTTTAGTCATTTCTGGTTTAAATTGAGATCCCTTCCCCTTATAACTAACTTATCCTCCGCCATTCCCAAGTCAAGGGTCGTATATACTGACCCAATAGCATATCTTGAAAACTAGAGCCAATCAACAATTTTAAGCATCATTTTTGTTCTCAGTGACCCAGAATTAGTAAAGTTTGACTACATTTATTTCAGAAGCATTTTGGCTGTAGAGCAGTGTATTCAATTCTAACAGAGATTCTGCAACAAAATGTGCTGCTGTGAAGTGTCCGCTGCTCTAAATCAGTGCCTGGATTAACCTGTGAGGCTGCAGTGCCCATTGACACATTGTCTACTGGGTAGGGCATATGGAGTAATGGAGCAGGAGGTGGGCTCTTTCCATTTCCAACCGTTGCCCAGCTCTACTTGCCTCCTGCAAGAACAAGACAACTCACTCCTGCATATGTCTATATTATGGGGATTCATGGCCAGGTAGGGATTGTGGAATTGCATTTGTTCCTGGCAAACTACTGAAAGTAATGTGCAGTGGATCATCCCTGGAAATCAGGGTATGTCTTCACTACAGAGTTAGCCCAGGCTCCCCCTTGTGTTTTGCCTCTAACCCTCCTCTCATCCACACACAAAAATTTCTCAACCAAGTTTAATGATGCTCTCAACTCAGCCTAGCTGGACCAGCTGGGGGTGAGGGTTAGATCTCAGGTTCTACTTTCACTTGAACGGATAACCCACTCACTTTGCAGGGAAGACAAGGCTAAATTTCTCAAGTGCTAATAGACTTCCAGTGCCTTGCCACAATTTCACCTGTGTGCCCAGATGGACAGACAAGTTCTCCCACAATTCACTGCAGCACAAAGAACCATGGGATGTGCCCTAGTGAGTGCAGCACCAATGAGGACACAGTAACTAGGGAGGACACACCTAGGGAGGTGGTGGAATCTCCATCCTTAGAGATTTTTAAGGCCTGGCTTGACAAAGCCCTGGCTGGGATGATTTAGTTGGTGCTGGTCCTGCTTTGAGCAGGGTGTTGGACAGATGACTTCCTGAGGTCTCTTCCAACCCTAATATTCTATGATTCTAACTCAGGTCAGGCTTTGCAGTGTGGCTGTTCTCACCAGGACTAGGCCAACCTGCGGTGAAGACACACCTGTGGTGAAGACACACCATCATTACCATGTTTTTCACTGCCAAATTGGGCCCTACTGTACATTATATTTAAAGGGTAAATTAGTCATTGCACCTTAAATCATGAGTAAGAGAGACACTCAGAAAATTTCCCTGGAATGGCAAATTTGGCATAGTCTGACAATAAATATGCTACATAATCCAAGACATAAAGCAAATGGTGGATAAAGTGCAATGAGAAGATAACTCCTCTTTGGTGGAAATTAATATCAGGGAGCTGTGCTATAACCTTATCAAAATGTCTAAATGTGGGTGATCAACTTCATAAAAATTACAGCCTGTCACTTTGTAACCTAGCCAGAAGATTAATTATTAGGAGAGGGCAATAAAGTCACAAGGAGACGGTATTTCATTAGTAAATTATACAGTCCATATGACATAGCTTATCATCATGATAGTAACAAATTCTTGCTGGTAATTATGAATTCACTAGAGCAAATCCTTAATGGAATTTTTTTTAATTGACTTATGAAGTCTTTTGAAAGTAGTTTTATAGATAAAGCTATGGGCCCAATATGGTCCCACTGAAGTCAAAGGCAAAACTCGCATTCACTTAAATAGAAAAGGATCAGTCCCTTTGGATAAGGCCTTTCTTTCCCTATCAACTTTGGCCTAGTTCCTCAAAGGCATTTAGGCACCCAGCTCCTATGGGGCCTTTGAAATTACTTCTTACTGCTCTGAAAGTAACAAGTTGTATTCTTGAAAGTAGTTGTTGGGGTTAGATCTTAAATCAGTTCGCGGATGACACTAAACTGGGGGGAGAGGTAGATATGCTGGAGGGTAGGGATAGGGTCCAGAGTGACCTAGACAAATTGGAGGATTGGGCCAAAAGAAATCTGATGAGGTTCAACAAGGACAAGTGCAGAGTCCTGCACTTAGGACGGAAGAATCCCATGCACCGCTACAGGTTGGGGACTGACTGGCTAAGCAGGAATTCGTCAGAAAAGGACCTGGGGATTACAGTGGATGAGAAGCTGGATATGAGTCAGCAGTGTGCCTTTGTTGCCAAGAAGGCTAATGGCACATTGGGCTGCATTAATAGGAGCATTGCCAACAGATCGAGGGAAGTGATTATTCCCTTCTATTCGGCACAGGTGAGGCCACATCTGGAGTATTGTGTCCAGTTTTGGGCCCCCCACTACAGAAAGGATGTGGACAAATTGGAGAGAATCCAACGGAGGGCAACGAAAATGATCAGGGAGCTGGGCACATGACTTATGAGGAGAGGCTGAGGGAACTGGGCTTGTTTAGTCTGCAGAAGAGAAGAGTGAGGGGGGATTTGATAGCAGCCTTCAACTACCTGAAGGGGGGTTCCAAAGAGGATGGAGTTTGGCTGTTCTCAGTGGTGGCAGATAACAGAATAAGGAGCAATGGTCTCAAGTAGCCGTGGAGGAGATCTAGATTGGCTATTAGGAAACACTATTTCACTAGGAGAGTGGTGAAGCACTGGAATGGGTTACCTAGGGAGATGGTGGAATCTCCATCCTTAGAGGTTTTTAAAGCCCGGCTTGACAAAGCCCTGGCGGGAATGATTTAGTTGGGGTTGGTCCTGTTTTGAGCAGGGGATTGGACTAGATGACTTCCTGAAGTCTCTTCAAACCCAAATCTTCTAATCTTCTTCTAATATTTTTTTTTTTTTGGCAGTCAGTTCACTACTTCCTTCACGTAATTTAGAAATTTCTCAAAAGAGGTACATATTTAGTTTCAAATTTAGATGCAGTCTTACAGATCTCATCTATCGCTGATTGAAGTCAATGGGAGTTTTTTCTTTGATTTGAATGAGAGTTAGGGCCCTAACATAGTAGACTAGTCTGTCCAGTTTGGGCAATGGAAAATTATATTTTGGTAGTGTAGCAATATAGGTTTCCATTAATCATCTTTAACAAATTATTAAACATTCCAGAGTAATAAATAGCTAGTGTCACTTACCAATTATATTTCAAATAAATCTTTGATTATCTGTAATATCTCTTGCTCTTTGCCAGTTGATCTTACTGTTTCCTTTATGCCAGTTACCATTGTGTTTCCATATTTGACTGCCCATAAAACATAATTGTATTATTTGTTTGCTGAAATTTGAGGTTGCTAGTATTCTAAGCCTCTCAGCTAAATTGCCTTAGTTATTACTATTCTTATTTAGTTGACTTTTGTCTGTTATTTATTTCAAGCAAGTCTTCCTAATCTAATCAATTTCCACATATTTTTCTTCTGTACTTAGGCTTGGAAGTAGAGAAAGCCATTCTCTTTCCCTGTCACTGAGGGTAGGTCTACACTTACCCGGTAGTTCGGCGGCGAGCGATCGAACTTCCGGGTTCGACTTATCGCGTCTTGTCTGGACGCGATAAGTCGAACCCGGAAGTGCTCGCCGTCGACTGCGGTACTCCAGCTAGACGAGAGGAGTACCGCGGAGTCGACGGGGGAGCCTGCCTGCCGCGTGTGGACCGAGGTAAGTTCGAACTAAGGTACTTCGAACTTCAGCTACATTATTCACGTAGCTGAAGTTGCGTACCTTAGTTCGAATTAGGGGGTTAGTGTAGACCTGGCCTGAGAGACCACCATCTGTAACAAGAAAATTTACTTTCTGCAGATATAAACCCTTTTTTTCAAAAAAGCCTTTTACCTTTTCAAAAACAATTTCTCCTGTGGTGTAGGTTTCTAATGGTATTAAGCACAAAAAATTTTCCTTGAAAATTTCACCATCATAAAATCTAACAAACAGTGTGTGTCACTTAAATCACTTGATTCCTTCATGGCAAGAGACATGCATTTGGTGTTTTTTAAATTGGAAAGAAGTGCTGACACATGATCTTCATAAATTACCTCCAGTCTTCACACTGCTGTGGAATCAGACAGTGGAACTTTCTTACACGTTCACAGTGTCATCTTTGTTTTTATCTCTGGCAAAAAGCTCCTCCAGCCTTTCCAACATGTACTCCTTCACAAGCGCAGCATCCAGGAAAGGCTTTTTCTTTTTAGCTAGTACCAACATTAGCCAAAGAGATGCAGTTGTTGCTTTTTCCTGTACAGTCGCTGATGTTGTGAGAATGACATTTGAAGTGTGATACAAAGACTTCAGATTTTCAATTTGGACCCCTATTGCTACACTGCCAGGAGGATAGGCCGCGTTGAAGTTACTGTGCTTTGATTCAACGTGGCACCTCACATTGACGACCTTGCAGACAGATTAAATTTGACATATTAAAGACAAAGTTTTTTGCGTTTAAATGAGGTATCATAATAAAAAAAAATCCACTATCCAGTTTGGGTTAAAAGCTCGGTTTTCTTGTCAACTTTCTGATGTTTACTCGCAGTCGCATTAATTTTTGGCTCCATTTCCATCACTAATGAAAAAATGGGTGGCATCCAAGCTCAATCGTAGCTGATGCTACTGCAAGAACTTAAAATCCAGTAAGCAGTGCTCAATTTGTACCTGGGCTTGTGGGGGCTGAGCCAGGGTACCTGTATGCTTGGCAGTTCTTAGCCCCGGCACCTTTGGGCTCCCGGCCAGTTGCCGCTCTCCAGCCACCCTGTTCTGAAGGCAGTGGGATGTCAGCAGCAGCGCAGAAGGAAGGGTGCCAATACACCATACCATGCAATAAATGGGTCTGTGTTTTTTCTTTTCTTTCTTGCTTTCTTTCTTTCTTTTTTTTTTTTTTTTTGCTTCTTGATAATCAGTGTGGGGGATCAGGAGTACAGTTTGTGACTGTTGGTAATTCTGACTTTAGTGTTAGCCACCAGTCTTTGGGAGAATCTGCTTTCCTTTTTGCAGCCTGCCCTGACCTTGGCATTTTCACTGAGAACTATCACAGGCACCCCAGATCACAGTTCCTGCAACCCCTCTACATGGGTATTTAATCAGCCTCATTTTCAGTCTCAAATGCACCGCAGAATTGTCCAGAGGCCTATTAGGCCTTCCTTCCCTGAATAGAGATAGAGTGAAAAAGATGTCTAGAGCCCATAAAGCAGCTGGCAATGAAAAGATTAACCTCTCCTTGAACAGAATGTCTAACACAGATGTCTGCACTTGTTACAGGGATTACAAAGGAACCTAAACCTGATGGGAATGTGACTGAGCGCTGTCAAAAAAGGCTATAAGTGGAGTGAATCTTTTCTTCTCATTCTCGCTGGGCTTTGGATTAATGTGAGAGCTGGATTTTGCTGAGGGATCAGGGAAGTGTTGGGTTGTGAGAAACCTTTTGGACCTAATTATTTGAGCTCTTGATGCAGGAAGTTTGTTTGCCTTCATCTAGCTGATCCCTATCTTGCTTGGTTATTTCTCATTCTGTCAGCTCTCTGCTGACCTGACGGGCAAACACCTGCCATCCTGAATCTTTGCCCAAAATTCAAGTCATTTGTGTGGCTTGATAAATTCAGTTAACTTTTTTGTTGTTAATAATTTTTTATTATTTTATATTAGAAGCTCTAGAACTCCAATGATATGGGTTAGGAACTTAAAGAGGCATATAACAGACCATATTGTGAAAGGACCAGAGCCTGTTTAGTTACGGGATACTAACCTATTGAAATGGATATGTCATAAAGATATGCAGTAATAATATTACTCTCTCACATTTTTTGGAAGTAAAATAAGAAAAAATAACCAGAAAATTAGATACAGTCTGTGTGCTGAGGAGCTCTGTTTTTACTAGGTCTAGCAAAAATCACAATGCCTGGGCACAAAGGCAAAATAGACACACTCTTATACAAATACAAGAGTGCTTATGCTGATTAATTTGAAGTGCATTGCTGTTTTAAATATATGAGCTGGTGCATCACTGAAACTGATGTGGGAGTAGTTCAAGTAAGCCTAGCCCACTACCTTGTAAAAACATCCCTGTGTATTCTGTTCTATATAGATCTGTATACTGTGCTCATCACTGTAGTATCTGAGCAGATCCATGCTGTTTGAGAAACCTTCCTGAATGTGCGTGATCTTTATGGCAAAGTAGGACAATCATTCTTCTCAGTGATTGCTGCCCAGTTCTGGTGCAGGTTGTGATGTCATCCATCTTGACATCTAGCCAAAAGTCAGATCCAGGGTGTGACTGGCTATGTGGTTTGGACCACAGATGACCGGTGAAAATCCTAGGGACACAAGTGAGAAGGTGAGTTTTTGGGCTTTTGCATCTGTGGCCTTCTCAATATGCATGTTGAAAACTCCCAGGCTGACAAGCCTGAGGTATTTCACCACCATTGCTAACAAGGTATCAGTGAGCTCCCTTATGAATCCTTTTATCTTTGATGGTCTATACATGAACATAAAATCTCTGTTGACTTTGTCTCTGGTTTCTATATGAGGGGAGCTAATTGGGACACCTTCATCTATGGGTGACACCTATGGAACATCTCCACCTAATTGGGACATCTTCGCCTAGAATGCTATGTGTTACAATAGATGCAGCAGAAATAAAAAAGGGATTCAGAGATGGGCAATGAAAATGAATAAAGGCAAAATACCTTCATATGAAGAGTGACTGGAAAGATGAAGACTGTTTAGAGAGGAAGCAAGAAGTATGTGAGAGTGATTAAACAAAATAATGAATGGCGTAGACAAGGTAAAGAAGACATTCCTATTTCCTGGCATTTCATACAAGAAAAAAGAGACATTCAGAAAAATTAAAAAAGAAAAAAATTAAAATGGATTAAAAATATTGTTTTTAAACCATGGATCATTAACCCCTGTAACTCATTTCCACAAGTTCTCATTGAAGTCAGTCTTTAGTAGGATCCAAATGAGGATTAGACATTTAGAAGTAAATAGGATGAAATTCAATAAGGACAAATGCAAAGTACTCCACTTAGGAAGGAACAATCAGTTGCACACATACAAAATGGGAAATGACTGCCTAGGAAGAAGTACTGTGGAAAGGGATCTGGGGGTCATGGTGGATCACAAGCTAAATATGAGTCAACAGTGTAACACTGTTGCAAAAAAAAAAAAAAGCAAACATAATTCTAGGATGTATTAGCAGGAAGATTGTAAGCAAGACACGAAATGTAATTCTTCCGCTCTACTCTGCGCTGATTAGGCCTCAACTGGAATTATTGTTTCCAGTTCGGGGCGCCACATTTCAGGAAAGATCTGGACAAATTGGAGAAAGTCCAGAGAAGAGCAACAAAAATGATTAAAGGTGTAGAAAGCATGACCTATGAGGGATGATTGAAAGAACTGGCTTTGTTTAGTCTGGAGAAAAGAAGACTGAGAGGGGATGTGATAACAGTTTTCAAGTATATAAAAGATTGTTACAAGGAGGAGGGAGAAAAATTGTTCTCCTTAACCTCTGAGAATAGGACAAGAAGCAATGGGCTTAAATTGCAGCAAGGGCAGTTTAGGTTGGACATAGGAAAAACTTCCTAACTGTCAGAGTGGTTAAGCGCTGGAATAAATTGCCTAGGGAGGTGGTGGAATCTCCATCATTGGGGATTTTTAAGAGCAGGTTGGACAAACACCTATCAGGGATGGTCTAGATAATGCTTAGTCCTGCACTGAGTGCAGGGGACTGGACTAGATGACCTCTCGAGGTCCCTTCCAGTTCTGTGATTCTATGATTTACATGAATAAGGAGAGTAACCACAGTTACATTTGTTAGGATAAATACATATTTTAGCAGGGATACAATATCTTCTGCTTCAGGATATAAGCCAATCATTAATTTATGGCGGGTAGGGAGACTTTCTCCTTGTAGGCAGATTATGCTATAGTTATCCACTATAGGGTTTCCTTACACTTTTCTCTGAAGTGCCTGGCCACTGTAAAAGACAAGATACTGGATGATACAGACCACAGGTCTGATCTTGTATAGCAATTCCTATGTTAGCACACTAACCTTGCAGCTCTGTAGAATCAAGTTCATACTTTTACTTAAGTCATACAAGACAATTGGTTGATTAATAGTCATTCTGGACTACTATTATGCTACCCTTCCAAAAAGCTACACAAATGAGCATGATTGACATTACGCATTTGTCATGTACTTGTGTAGTTTGTTGATTATAAAAATGATTTAAAAAATTGAGAGAGATTCAGAACTGGCAGGGCAGAATTGAAATGCACTTGAAGGAGTTTGGTGGCAGCAAGCATGTTGTCTGCCAGCATTACTACTACCCCAGCGTGCTCAACATTTGAATTAACTCAAAATGTGATTTTAACTATGTATTTTCTTCCTGGGTTCAAAATACTGATGTGAGACGGGTTTGCAAAATGATGGCTTGGGGGAGAAATGAAGAGTTAACAATGTTGACGTTTAAATTATCAGCGGGCATCTGAGTTAACACTTCACTGAGATAAATGGGGAAGTAGAAACCTCTCAGATCTGTTGTTTCAGACTCAGATAGACATCTGCACATCAGCTACACTTAGTTCACACTTACAGAATTTTGTTGGTAGTGGGTTTTTTCACAACTATAACACCTAGAGATTTACTTTTGTTTTTAAACAAAAGCTGAAATTCTGTATAACAAGATAACAGCTTTAAACAGGTGCTGCTACACCCTACTATTTTGTAACAGCCTTGGTTATATAACTTCCATCTTGATTATGTATGTTTTATTATGTATTATCTGTTTCCTTTTGATATTTAAGGTCAATGGGCAAAATTCTGATCCACATCTCCAAATCAGTGTAATTGATAAGATGTGAGCATTGTGGCTCATGTGCAAGGCAAAGTCAATGACATTGCATCCTGCCATATCAGAATCCTATATCTCCACATGATTATTGACTCATTGACTACAATAGCAAAACATAACCAAAATCTCAAATCCCCACCAATTATGCCTCTCTTGACCCTGTAGTACTACACAATCACTGACTCATTTACTCAGTGGGTCAAAAATCTTTGTACATCTCTTTGCAGAGGGTGCCAATTTTTTTTAGGTTTTATATCACTTTTGGAGAAAAAAGAAGATATTATCACACTGAATAGATATGTGGTAGGTAGTTTTCGTTATAGTCACCTGAGTATAGTAATTGCTGCCATGTTTACCTGTGTTTTTGTAGTTCCTAATGGTTAGCTAATTCATAGATTTTTAAGGCCAGAAGAAACCATTATGATAATCTAATCTGATTTACTGTATAAAATAGGCCAAAGAATTTCACCTAATACTTCTTGTATCAAGCCCATATCTTATGTTTGAGCTAAAGCATATATATTAATTTTGATTGAATCAGTCGAATGTGTCTGGCAATGTAGGGGAGGAGGCAGTGAATGCTGTATGGAATAGTGTTTGCAAATGGACATTTGAGGAGCTAATGATGATAGTCAATGGCTTGGAGTTGTTAGGAAGATAATATTCTATTCTCGAGTGTGAACCCACAAAGAATAGGTTTTACAACTAGCCAACAACTAAGGAAACTACAAAACAGTTACTTAAACAGAATGCTTTTTGTCCAAATTCCCCTGCATTCTAGACTCATATTTATTTATGATCTGAAAAATGAAATGGTAGAGTGTGTAGCTTATGGTAACTCAAAAAAGGATTTGTTTTTCTCTCTAAGGTTTTCTTACTGTAAATATATTACTTACCAGAAGTATGGGCTTCAATAATGCATCCTGTGACCAACCATGTAACAAGTATTTTATAAATAACCATTCCAATTTTCCTTTCTTATGGTCTAGGTTTGATATCTTACACTGGTATTAGTCAGTATTAATTATTTTGATTTCACTTGTATTAAGCTAGTATGAGATCAGAATGAGACCCTAAGCTAATTAATTTCAACTGATAGCAGTCATATATCTAAATGAATTTTTCCATAAAATTCTTACTTTTAATATTTTACAGAGGGATTTGGGTGTTATTAATGTTCAATATCATAAATTTTCAAGTTTTATTGAAAATTTACCCCTAAATGTCTGTTCATGAAATGAAGTGACCCAGAACCAATATTCATTATCATGTAGTTACATCAGATATACTTGTAGTCTGTTCATTTATTCATTTCTAAACCATATTTAACCTGTAATCATTTCTTTTCTGCTTAGATAATAAATTTAATGTGTAGGATGTCTGCATGTTGTTGAAGAGTTCCTTACTGCTTCAAAATAAAATAAATATACAAAATTTGTTGTAAAATATTTTTAATACATCCAACATCTTAACTGCAGTCATTTGATTTATTATATCACCATATAACACTGGTAAGTAATTTGACAAGTTTTAATTCCAGACTATAATTCAAACTTTCTTTTTCAATAGGGAGTGAGACTTTAATTTCTGATTAGTGACCTTAATAAACATTTCCTAAATGTTCTTCAAACATCTGAGATGGATTGACCTATACTCCTAAATACGCTGTAAATTCTGCTCGTCATGGCTCATAAGCTAAGGAGACTACAGTAACAAGGAGTCTCGAAGCTGTTAGGAGGCTAGAAAATACATCTTTATAACTGCTGGGAGAGAGAACAACAGCACCACAGAGTTTGTCTCTTTATTCTATACATTTATAATCAAGAAGAACTGTAGTCCAAACAGCGATATTAATATGTCAGAATAAAAGTATGTCTAATGCATCTAGCAAACACCCAAGAGAATAGCAATGTTACAATTTGGCTTAGTATCCCTCTGAACAGACACCAGAGTGTTGTGAATGGACCCCGTCACTGGGTCCCACATTCAGCTTCCAATTCAGCTGAGTCTGGGTATAGTTTAATCCAGACATCCTAGACCCTGAAACCAAAGCCTCAGATTTTCTGAGCCCCAAGTCACTTACACACACTTCCCCAGAGCTCCACTCAGGCTGTGAGAACCCTGGGTTTCCAGTTTAACTCCTTTGGGAACAATGTGGAAGAAAGCAAGGAAGGAACACAAGCTTAGCAAAGGAATTTCATAGCTACAGTGACTGTTCTCTTGGAAGCATGCAGGAATTACAAACTTTTGTAAAACACCAAGGAGCCATGAAACATTCTGACCCCTGTCTGATCTCACCCTTTCTGTAAGTCCAAGATTTGTCAGCATTCCAGGCTAGGCAGAGTCCCTCATGTCCCCTCTGTCTTTACATGTGGTGATGGTTGATCCCTCTGCTCAAAGTAGCACCCCACTCTCAAAAACAGTTTCCTTCCGTGCCATGGGCTCAGCTGGAAAACTCCAGTCCCCTCCCACCATGGGCCATTGTAGAAAAACCATTATTACAGTGGATGGTCCAATAACTGAGAGAGAATCAAATCCAATGGTTCCAGCTTGCCATCTTGATGGGTTTTCAGTGATAGTCTCTCAGTGAGATGTCAAGCTGTCAGGACTGCAATCCAATAGGCTTGCCTTGGGCAAATTGAGATGTGTTCAACACATAATATAAAAAGTAGTTCATAATTTGATACAAACCTATCCCAGTCTGTCACTATCAGCACCATCGCATTCTGTATGGTGCTAAAGTCATGGCCAATCCAGTTAAGAAAACATGTGTGCCAGACAGGATTCGGATTGTATACAGGCTGCATTCTTGTTTCTTCTTTGAGAGATGTCCCAGTGGGTGATCTGCTTCAGGCGATGGTGGGTCACTGCGCCTTTTCTCAGAGAGTTTTGCTGCAGTGCCCCTACGGGTTGCGCATGTGTGGTGCCTGCTTCATCGAGCGTGCGCGCGACCTGGAAGCATCAGTTCCTTCTCAACCATCCCCGCCTGAGACAGAGCTCAACAGTCCCATTGAACACCTTTGTTTCAAATAGATAAATTAGTGAGTTAGGATAGTTTAGACAAGTTAAGTTTCAGATATTAGATATTAGAGTTATGTCCCCTATTTTAAAAAAAGTTTTATTTTTTCATCCCTTAGTACAGTTAGTATTAGGTTAAAAAATGCCTTGTTCACCAGGATTGAAAAGATGCACAATGTGCAGAGAGGCAATGCCTGTGTCAGATGGACACACTCAATGTGTCTGTTGCCTGGGGGAAGCTCACATTCCTCAGAAACGTGCCCACTTTAACAAAATGAAGGCTGTAGCACGAAGGGATAAAGACCTGAGACTTAAACTCATCTTGATGGAGAAGTCCTTAAAACCAGCCTCTGACCCAGGACAGGAATCCTCTTCCCGGCATAGGTCACTGGTCTTCTCACTGCCGAGGTCCCTGAAGGCCAAAACCCCCACAAAAATGGCCATCTTCTTCACCTCATAGAGAGCAGACCAAAAAAAAAAAAAAACAGTCGCCGACCAAATTGTTCTGATTGGTGCCAGCTGCACTGTGGCTCAGCACCTACGCTACTCTGGGCACCTCTGGCACCATCTGTGCAGCGGACGCCACTGGAACCTAGTGCTGAGGTGCCGAGGCTAACGGCTCTAAGCTGCCCACCTCCACCACGGCACTGTTGGCAGCACCAAAGGAGAAAGCACTGGCAACCACGCCAGTCTCCATGCAGAAGCCCAATGCTGCTAGTGCAACAGCGCCAACACAAACTGCACCAGCACCAGCTCAGCACAATGCACCCCTGATGCAATCGTCACCTGGCCCTCCGGCTCCAAGGCTCTCGGCACCATGCCATTTTCTGCACCACAAGGATTAGTTGGGCTTCTCAACTCCGGAGTCCCCTCTCTTAGGCACAGATGTCTCACCAGGGCCAGTGGCACCATGCCAACATTTATCTCCAATAGTTTTCAAGCGATGAAGATGAGGAGGTTGACGGGGTAGTCTCCTCTCACCATTCCTCCCCAGTCAGGACACCTGTTGCTACTGGACCCATACGACCATGATCTTCATACACTCAGGATATGCCACCATGGTATGGCCACCCATGGATGGCATCATCCATGCCCTATCCTGGTCACTGGCCATATTGAACCCCCGGGGGGTCTTAGAAAAGACACCACAGCAGGTGCCACAGCCCACGTAGGGAAGACACCAGATCCCCACCACTACCTTCTGAGACTGTAGTGACCGAGACAGGGGATGAACCCATGGCAGAGCAGGAAGAGGACACTGCTCCTGACACCTCGCCAATCAATGACAATTTATCCTCCTCACCGGACAAGGCTATTATGCCTCCACCACTAACCACAGCAAATAACTTTACCCACTTCCAAGACTTATTTAAAAGAGTGGCCAATGAGCACAAAATTGCTCTGGAAGAAAGTACTATTGGAGCTACGAAATCAGGGGGAACCATTATAGTTTCAACATTATCTTTGCTCCAGGTAAGGTTTATGGATATTGGCCACTCAAGACATGCAGGGAGGAGAGAAAAAAGGGATGAGTCTTAGGTTGTATTAGTCCTTTTAAATAACATGTAGGAGAAGGCTTAACATGCATTGAATTATCAGTTATTTCATAAATTATATAGTACAATTAGTATATACACCATTTTCCAAGGTTATTTTACTAATAGGCACATTAAGCAATAAGTGAAGATGTGATAAATAGTAGGGCTGTCAAGCAATTAAAGAAATTAATCACGATTAATCACTCTGTTAAACAATAATAGAATACCATTTATTTAAATATTTTTGGATGTTTTCTACATTTTCAAATATATTGATTTCAATTACAACACAGAATACAAAGTGTACAATGCTCACTTTATATTTATTTTGGATTACAAGTATTTGCACTGTAAAAACCCCCAAAGAAATAGTATTTTTCAGTTCACCTAATACAAGTACTTTAGTGCAATCTGTTTATCATGAAAGTTGAACTTACAAATGTAGAATTATGTAAAAAAAAAACTGCATTCAAAAATAAAATAACAATAACCAATCAGAAATATGAATTGGAATGCATCCCCACCGGAAATGAAGGTGGTCAGCTCTGCTTTTTTCTGTATATACTGCTCTTCTTTGCCTCTCACTTATCTCTCTCTCTTGTATTCTGTTCCACTTTCACTAGCTGTTTTCCTCTTCATGAATGAACAGGCTATTTCAATAGAAGAGATCATGTCAGATCATGTAGCTGGTATGTGACTCCAAAAGCCTGGCATTTTCTCTCAGGAAGGAGTTGTAAAACTCTGACAGGATTGTATATGCCTATGAAACAAATTTGAATGATTCCGAGAGGTTTTTCATTGATACCATAAATCACTTTCTGCATTTCGTTATGTCTTTGTTGCCCTTCATCTTCATGATTCTCATAAGGGATCAGCAAATAAGGTTTAAATTGAAATCCATTTGCCTGAACAGAAATTTCTATCTTAATTTATTAGTGACAAGTTTAATGAAGTCGTATGGGTGACACGGTACTTGTGTATCAATTAACCAGCCAGCTCTGGAGAGCTATGACATGAGGAACTTTTACATAGCAGGATTTTGAAGAGTCAAGATACCTGGTTAATACATTGAGAAGCTGAGTTGCAGCATACTATAGAAGTGCTTTCTGTTCCTATACCCTCTGCACTGTCTGCTGGCATGCACTATCACACACAGAACATCAGGGAAACCTGCAGTCAGGTAAGTCTTCCTTCATTTTCTCTCCTTTGGAAAACACCATGCCTAATAGAAGGGCACGGGTATTTTTAAGAAAGAGTGAAAGGAATGGCTTTCCCTTGATTAAAGGATAATTTTTCAGAGAGCAAATTTCAAAAGTTCAAGATGGCACTGTCTTGTAGCTGTATACATTGTACTCATCTATCATTCCTAGCGCCCTACCAAATTCACAGTCCATTTTGGTCAATTTCATGTTCATGGGATTTTAAAATCGTAAATTTCATTATTTCAGCTATTTAAATCTGAAATTTCATGATGTTGTAATTGTAAAGGACCCAAAAAGGAGATTTGGGTAAGTCACAAGGTTATTGTAGGGGCAGCTGGAGAGTGGCGGCTGCTGGCTGGGACCCCAGCTCTGAAGGCAGAGCTGCCGCCAGCAGCAGCACACAAGTAAGGATGGCATGGTATGGTATTGCCACCCTTACTTCTGTGCAGAGCTGGGCCCTCAGTCAGCAGCTGCCGTTCTCTGGCCACTCAGCGCTGAAGGTAGCCTTGCAGGAGTAAGGGTGGCATGGTATGGTATTGTCACCCTTACTTCTGCACTGCTGCTGGCAGGACACTGCCTTCAGATGCGGGTGCCCAGCCAACAGCGCTGCTCTCTGGCTGCCCAGCTCTGAAGACAGCATAGACGTAAGGTGGCAATGCTGCGACCCCCCTAAAATAACTTTGTGATCCCCCAGAACTTCCTTTTGGGTCAGGACCCCCAATTTGAGAAATGCTGGTCTCCACCCTGAAATCAGTATATTATAGGGTAAAAGCACACAAAAGACCAGATTTCACGGGGGGAGACAAGATTTCACGGTCCGTGATGCATTTTTTATGGCTGTGAATTTGGTAGAGCCCTAATCATTCCTAATCCATACAGTGGAGTTATATATAACATACCCTGTCTATTACCTCTCTGCTTCTGCTAAGGTTTGCCAAAGTGCACATCAACAAAAGCTTGATCACTCTCTTCTCTCACCCACACTGTAACTAGGTAACAATGTGAATGCCATTGATTTTTGCAACGTATGGAGTTTTTTTTTCAATTTTTTTTTTTTTGCTGTTAAAGGTTAATGCCTGGTTAGGCTTATAAATGCATGAGTTACCCATGCAAATTAATGTACCTTTATTTCGAGAACACAATTGTAATGTCAAGAGATTCCTGTGATTGTGTATATGCATTCAATGATCATGGGGTTATGATTAGGTCAAGTTGAAGAGATGTGAGTAAGAGTGAATGGTCAAGACATAAGTTAATGTTGCCTGAGGGTCTTTTATTATGGGACTGATAATTTGTGTTCATTGGAAGAGAAGACTAGATACTGTAAATTGCTCACTTTTGAAATATTTACCTTTACAATACCTTTTCCACTTCTTTTTTTAGAATGCCCATTCTATGATATATAATTTTCTGAAAGAACACAGTTTATGTGTGTGTGTGTGTGTGTTCTTGCATACTACTTCTGTAAGAGGACTATCTCTGAATGATCATTTTGTAATCAATGATCTCTGAGATGACCTTTGTAAACCAGAATTATTGCTTCAACATATACCATGTAAGAAAAACTGAACAGATAGTATAAAGATGACACTTTCTACAAACAGAGAAACCATGGGTTAGATTCTGATCTCACTTAGACTAATCTAAATCTGGAGTCACTCCCGTGACTTCAATGATTTTATACAATTTTACAATAGTATAACTTGGAATTTGGCTCTTTACTTTTAAATGAGGAGAAATAAATGGTTCCATGTATTTCTGTTGGATGAGTGGTCTGCCCTGCTGCTCAGAGAATTTGAGAGTTAGCAGCCCAGCATAAAAAAATAGTGAGGCATAGACCAAAAGGGTGCCACATATTGGCTTGTAGAGCTAGAAGAGCACATATGCTGGAATGGGTCCCAAACACTATACCTGGTATGTACATACACATATCACTGGGTGAAAAGAACTGTTTGTGTCTTTGTAAATGGTACCCCACCCTGGAAGCCTTTCTAACCCTCCAATTTCTTTAAATGAATAAAGGGTTGTTGCTCTGAGTTGAAAGCAGATCATCACAATAGGTAACAGCCTTGGGTTAGAGATCTAATGATCTTTCAATAGCCATTCTCTGCAGCTGCGATTTTCTTTATAAATATTCAGGAATTGGTAAGGTAAGAGACAGTTGAAGTTCATTATCTTCTCAAGAGGAGTGTGGTTGAAACCTGGATAAAATTCAAGGGGCCAAATTCAGAGGTGATACATAAGGGTAGGCCTCCTTATACTAACTTGTATTCTCCAGCACTCAGACAATCTCAATCCCTTAGATCATCTTACATCCCCTCTAAGGAAATTAGTGTAACCACCTTCTAGCTTCTTACAACTTCTTCTAGCTTCTCAATAAGTTGTTTTAACCAACTTTGACTTCTCTACGCAGTGATAGAATGGCTGTCAGCACTTAAATGAGCATAAGGGAGTCCAAATTACCAGCACATGTTTGAATAGAAACAAGGGAAAGGAAACCAGTTAGAATGCTAAGGTATTCATAGATGCAAGGCTGTATTATTCAGTACTGTTGATCTACATTAATCAAACCTAAATGCACTCCTCAAACTTGTTGAAAATTCATAATTAGGTAACGCCACCCTAATAAATCCATCCAAATAACTTAGAATTTACATGGTAGTCTACTTCGTGCTAACAAAAGCTTCCCATTTATTATAGGAAAATAATTTTTAATTAGAATTTGAATAAATATTCCTTTTAGATTTTTTGGCTAACAGAAGAACTCCCATCAGTCATTATAAGAGATAATTCTGTGTGTAATAATTTATTATACAGATTGAAGATTAGAGGGGGGAAAACAATTGCAACAAATGTGTAGTCTTTTAAAGAGAATAGTATACTATGACAAAGACTAATTGGCAGGAAATTATGACAAGAAAGTAAGAGTGCCTCCTAGTACACACTTTGGCCCTTACAAGATCGGATATGGAATAGAAATAGAATAGAACACTTGGATGCCTCATTCCACCCCCATAAAAATAGTGATAAGACTGAATTTGCTTTAATTAAGGAAGATGATGCTGTCAGACCAAGGGAAACCAAGACCTCTTGCCAAAACCCAAAACACTTTAATTAGTAGTTTCACTTCAGCCAGTTTCAAGCCAAGAAAGCAAATATCTTTAAAGTATTCAGATTCTAAAGGAAAAAAGACATAATTGGATTTATTCTACTTTCACACCATTTTTTCATTGACTTCAAGGGGAGCATGAATCAACGTTCATGACGCACTTCCCATCAGTACCCGGTCCAAGCCAGGGAACCTAATGATCCAACCAGCGGACCAAATTCGGTGACAAATCCTGGTCACATGCCACCTGAGGCACGTTGCGCATACACTAAGAAAAAGATTGACTTGAATAGAATTAGACCTGATTTACACCAGTGTAAGTAAGAGGAGAATCAGACCTTCATTCCTTTGTTCTGTTGGAAAGAAGCAGCAGATGAAAACTTTCATCAGACTAATAGGTCCTAATGAGATTAGTGTCTGACTTTACTATTGCAGAGGAAAATGGGTCTGAGTGATCACAAGTTTGAAATATCTACAAATTGTGCAGGTAGATTGGGAGTTTGAAGGTTTGCATTTATTTTTTAAATGCATTTTGGTACGAATTTGATGGGGCTTTTTGTATTTTTTTAAAAGTTTAGTTGAAAAACGTTAGTGTGATTCAAAGAAACATTACATATATACATACCTTCAGCTAATGTAAATCAGCATTGCAACACTGAAGACACTGTGCTTTGGTTTAGGCTCCTGGTGTTCAGTCAATAGCATTACATGAAAGCTACAGCCTATATTCTGTCTCCCTGCACTGTGCTACTGTATTTTAGTGCCCAATTCTGGAAGCATGCCATGTGCAAAATGGCTGTTTAATTCAATGGGAGCACTGCACATCAAGGACTTGAAGTTTGGGGCCCTGTGTGTGCAGTTCCAAGTGAAAAGTTGTGACAGCCAGGGTGTACAGATCCCACGTGCACGTTGTGATGGGTGTTATAGTCCTCTCACAGTGGCTGCCAGGGATGGGATTCAAAATAGAACACTGCTCCATAAGTTGGGGCTTGATCCAAAGCCCATTGAAATCAGTGAAAAGTTTCCCATTGATTTCAGTAGCATTTGGATCAAGCGTTTGGTTCTCAAGCACCATAGTGATGAATGTGGCATAAATGCCAATAGTTAGGATCCAGGTTACACAGCTAAATGAATGAATTCATTTTCCAAATCTGTGAATGCTTATTTGAAACCAAAATTGCTAATTTTCCCCCAGGGTTTCTTACCTTAAATTTGGCTCAGCTCAACAGATATTGGCCAAAGTGGACCAAATAATAGTACATATTGTGAATGGCATTCATGTATGAGGTGTGAAAAGCTACGGGCAATAACGTGGCATGGAATTTTTTTTTTATCCACCATAGTGGGTACACATGGGGCTATTTCAAAGTTTCACACTGACAGGCCTACCCCTGGAATGGAAATACTTCTGTACCAGAAAGGCAGCACACAGAGATTTCAAATGTTCATCCATGCTCAGAAAACTTGAGGGCGTATCTATATGGAGTCTTTGTGCATGGCAAGCACACCAGCTTGCCACACATTAAGTCGTCATGTGGACCCTGCTGCAGCACACTAAAAGTGCCATAGAACTCTTTAGGTGCACTTCAGAACTTTTCATGTGTGGTAACAGAGTCCACATGGTCACTTAGTGTATGGGCTTGGGCTGGAGCTCGATCTCTAAAGCCTGGGGAGAGAGGTGAGACTTGCTCTGAGACTTGCTGCCAGAGGTTTTAAAATGCAGTTTAGACATCTCCTTAGATGGCAGCCTGGTGCAGTGTGTATTCACATTCCAGCATTCTGTGCTCTATGTCTCTGTTGTATAGACAAGCCCTAAGTGGAAGACTGACATCAACAATTTAAATTAACAAAATGTAATCGGTCCCTTTTCCCTATAATTTTTTACCCTTGTGCACTAGGAATTGTTACTGACTGTGTCATGACTGGTATTTTGATACCTTAGAGCAACTGTGTATATTGAAATTGTTTTGGGAGAAAGGATAATGGCCATTGCATGTGACCTCTTGAAAGCTGGTAGCACCAATTAGGCATAACTAAGTTATGACACCAGCTCCAGTTGCCATTACAGAAATGATGCCACAAACCGAACCCACGCATTGCCGAGCACTGCCTGGTAGATTAGCTGTGACATTTGTACTGAGTGAAGTTTCTCTCTATAGACTTTATCCAATCTGCTCTTTCTGCAACTTTGTATACTGTTGTATTTATGTAAAAAATAAATCTTATTGAAGAAAAAACCTCCATGTGTTAGAATCCAGGGTGTTGACTTGTGTGCAGATACGCATTCCTCTATGCATGATAAGCATAGTGTGTTAACATTTATGTGAGAGGTGTAAGATATCCTCGATTGTTCATTTCCTTGCTTTTAAATGTTTGGGGTTTGGAAATGATGTAATAAGTGACAGTGATGTACTTACCTATCAATCTTAACTAGATTTTTAAACATTGTTTTATTGTTAGAATAAGTCCTGTGGGTACTTTTGCAGACCTGATAATGGATTGCTGATCTTTGTGAATATAAAACTCAGAAAAAAAGCGGAACTAAAATTGTTCTCACTTTGTCAAATTTCCACTAGATAAAATGTATCCAGTTTTCATACACTTATTTAATATGTCAGAAAAAATGTTTCTTTGTTCAGTGACTTCACATGTTTTCTGTACATCCTAGTGTACTGACAGTTTGAAATAAATGGACCGTGAGTTATATATAACCCTGGAATTGTGAAAAGCGAGAGCTCTTTACATCATCTTAACAGTGAATTCTAAGGGTGCGGAAAAGTACACTCCTACATGTTGTTTTATCAGTCCCACAGAAGACAGACTCATGGAAAAGAATTGTTAACTTTTTTTTTGTTTCACATTCTCCAAGTAACTGAGTTAGGAAATTTATGCAGAATTCCTCGGGGCGTTGAATGCAGACTGAACCCTGCAGTGTGGTTCACAGGGCTTGCACATCAATCAATCCCTTCAGGTTCACTTGGAGGTTTGTGTTAGATGAACTCTCTGCAATACCACTCCAAATATACTGTCACCATACTTGGGGTACAGATAAAATAACAGTTCCACACCTTCAGAATCCATTGTCAAAGCCAGAAATCTAGGAGCCCAAGTTTTTCAATTGCACGTGAAAGATCTAGTAATGTTGAAATGGCCCTTGCTCCGTTCTCAGAAGGACCTTAAATGTTTGGCTGAATCTCAGGGTTCATTGTGGGGAAGAGGTGGTTTCTGATGGAAAAGTGAGTGTGTCTGACTGGGAAAAGAGAGCTCCAGCACAGCCAATATTCAGGGATCGTTCAAGTGTATAAACCATGGCTTGCCAGTGTACCACCCAAGGCTAAATTCTAGTGGAGCTGAGGTTTGAAGTGACCCTCTAAACATCTCTACTAAACTGCATTTAACTTGTTTCTCCTTTTTCATCTACTATCAAAAATTCTACTTGGTTGAGCTAATCATCATTTGCCTTGCTCTAATCTTCACTTGATGCCAGGTCAAGACAGGCAATTTAATAGCAAGTGGCTGTTGCTTCTGAAGGACCAACCTTTGTTTTTTAAACTAGCTCAGGGGTGGCCAATCTGTGGCTCTGGAGCCACATGCTGCTCTTCAGAGGTTAATATGTGGCTCCTTGCATAGGCGCAACTCCGGGGCTGGAGCTACAGGTGCCAACTTTCCAATGTGCTACAGGGTGCTCACTGCTTAACCGCTGGCTCTGCCCCAGGCCCCAGCCCCACTCCAGTCCTTCCCCCAAGGCCCCAGCCCCTGCTGTGCTCTTGCTCCTCCCCCTCCCCGCCGAGCCTCCTGTACACCACAAAACAGCGGATCGCAGCAGGCAGGAGGCGCAGAGATGGAGGGTTAGGTGCTGATCGGCCGTGTTGCTGGCAGGTGGGAGACACTTGGGGCAAGGGGGGGAGCTGGCGGGGGGCTGCTGATGTGTTACTATGGCTCTTTGGCAATGCACATTGGTAAATTCTGGCTCTTTCTCAGGTGCAAGATGGCCACCCCCGAACTAGCTCATTGGCAATATTTAATTCTTTGGCCCAATTATAATCAAAAGCTTCCTACTGTATGACAGAGACATAGCTTGCCAACCAATATCCAAACAGCTATACTGGAGCCACTAACAAAGTCAATTTATACTTTCCTTATTAGCCCTCAATTTACCATGCAAGTAATTTTTCTGCTCTACCATTCTACTAGGGATCCCATAGCTGGAAGTAAATGAAAGGCAATAGATCTCCCAGCAATCACTGACAGAGAAGACTAATGTGAACTCCAGACTAACTAATCCCAGTGGCATTCAGCATCTCCTGTCCTGCCATCTCTCCTTGTTTGTTACAAAGTCATGCAATATCTTTTCCTAAGAGTATGTTTACATTATTGAGTTGTATGCATAGGCAGTGTGGCTGCATTTATTTTCAGTAATGTATACCACATTAGGGAGCAGCCATCGTCAGTAAACAATGCATGAAAGTAATTGGGACAAAATCTCATGATCTACATATATTGGACAGATATGTAAAGGATATGGAGAAGAGATTGGAGAGCTGATTAATCAAAAATTTCAGAGGGAAAAGTACAGGGGTATAATTTCAGAAAAATTCAGTGGGGGAGGGAAAACGTTTTCTCAGCATGCCTACCTCTGCGTCCCCTCGGCAAATTGGGTCAGTGGACTGGTCCCATTCCAGTGGGCGACAGGGAGGTGGTGTGCGGGTCCTATCCCAGGGAATGCAGAGATGAGGGGAAGAAGGCCAGAGGGTTATCACACCGATTGCCAGCTCCAGGTCAGGGATTGGGGTCTGGCCCGCTCTACACTGAGCTCTGGCCCAGGCTGCTGCTGCTCGCTCTCTAGCTAGTGGGGAGAAAAGGGCAGCACTGATAACATGAAAATTAGGAGCCCCAGTTTGGCCTGCCCAACAGCCTCTGCAGGCCTGGGGACACAACATAGTGTTGGTTGGTGAGGAGCTATGAAAAGTAAGGGAGGGAGCAAACCAAGAGAGTGGGGGGGGAACTGCCCCTCTATACCATAACAAATGATACCCCTGGAAAAGTATAAAAAACCCCACAGCTGTTGAGAATGAAAGTTAACAGAGGCTCAACAAAATAAAGTAAGAAATCAAATATCAAAGCCTTTAATAACAAATAGCAATGCGTATTAGGACTAAAGAAGACCTACAACAGCCATACACAAATAGCAGGGCTTCTGAGCACAGTTGAAATTACCCCTACTCTTCCCTTAAGCCATCAACTAATTTCTTTTTAGTAGGAATAGTACAATACTGGCAGGTCTGTGTCTAACCCACATCCTCATAGCCAGACAAAAAATGAAAACTCTAAAACCTGTAACACAAAAGACGCAGCTGCCTGAAAACATAAATCAGTGCCAAAGTGTTCAGAGAGCCAACACAAACACCAGCAAGGTAAATACCATTAGATCAGACAAACACCAAATGATGCAATTGATATTCAATCCCCCCAGTACTGGGTAGCAACAGCCAGTTCCTCTGCTCCTTAAATTACTTTCATTTGTGGAGGGTGGAGGCAGTCCTGCTACTCGTGGGCCCTGGACAGGGCCTCCTGGGGGTTGGGGGGAGGGACACAAGTGGAGCAATTTGCCCCAGGCCCCCACGAGAATATAGTATTCTATAGTATTGCAACTTTTTTTTAAGGAAGGGGCCCCCAAAATTGCTTTGCCCCAGGCCCCCTGAATCCTCTGGGCGGCCCTGGCCCTGGAAATGATCCTGCTCTGTGAAATCCTCCCAGTAGTGCTTCCATAAGAAGAGAAACATACAACAGACATTTTCCCATTTCAATTTGCTGGTATTCCCTGTCTTGGTTCTTTAGCACTGTTTCTTAATGCTGTTTCTTCTATTCCTTTATTACTATAGGACTGCGTCATTCCACTCCAGATGTTGTAGCGGGGTAAATTGCCTAAATTACTTATTATTTTAGTGGCAGTTCTTGTGAGCAATGAGCATAGCTTTTGCCTACCCGGTTTTGAATCAAATATATTAGGATTTTTACCTAAATTGCAAATTCTCTCAATGTCAGTTTTGCCTAGGCACTTTCGTGTCACCTTAGCCTCCATTGCAGGAATATCTAGCTATAGAGTCTAGGGTTTTCTACAGCTGCATCATCATTTTCTCTTGCTATTCAGATTGCACTGCCATATCCTCCTCAATAGTCCACTTATTCTGGGCTACGCAAAATTATAAGGATTTTTTACTACAGTGAATGTGTTGGGTAATAGACATTCTGTTGCTGACTTCCACTATCTCACTGTGGCTAATCGAAAAATTAAACACCTGTTCCACCAATTATTTTCCTAAGTGGCATTTGAATTATTTTGCTATCTACAAAATAGAGGTCGAAAAAGAATGAATACGTTGGAAAGTATAAAAAAGTAAAAACTGTGCTTATTAACACATTTAATTCGTGGATGCATATTGGCAAGCTTTTGATATTCATGCCCACACAACTGCTGCAGACAGAGAACACAGTCATTGGCAAGATGGTACAGAGACTAAAGGTGGAGAAACTGATCAGGTAGGAATATGCAGTGTAGTTGCAGCCGTGTCAGATGACGGAGCTCTGGCTGTCACCCATGGGGTGGCAGGGCTCTGGCTGTCCCCCTTATCCCCACCTCCTGGGTGTGCATAGCCCTTCCGCATGAGCTCCAGCCACCTGGGGCTGACAGCCAGAGCTCTTCTGACAAACAAACAAAAAAGCACACAGCTCATGCCTTCCTTGATGCATTCCCACGCCTCTCTTGACACATTCCCTTGGGAGGCCTGCCCCATAGTTTGAGAAGTGCTGCCTCAGAGGAACCTCTAGAGCCCTTCACCCTCTCCCCTGTTTTTTGTCCCCAGGCTCTTTCCTATGCCTTCTCCTTGCTAGCATAGCACATTTATCATTGCCACTAAATATCTTAGTTTTTCTGCAAAAATATTGCCATTTATAGCATGTTACAACTATTAAATTGAGTTATAAAATATTTAGCATGTTCATATGTTATTTTTTTCTCCTCTAGTCGAAGTTAAATGTTGCCAGGTCCCATAGTCCTCTGATACCTTTTTCACATTTAAAAAGATCTGCCTTGGTACGTCCAACGTATAAATGTTTAAGGAGAGGCTACTGCCATGCACAGTAATTATGTTTTCTTAGTGTTTCCACTAGTGTTATATTTATCTTGGTGTACTGATAGCTGGTCTACTTCCCTCTTGCTCTGAGGGTGGGACTGTGGTTGGTGGAACATGCAGCAGGGGAGTGTCCTGTTTATGACTAAGCTCAAAGAATTAGTCTGGTATAGCAGGAGAATGCAGAGAGGGACACCTAGTATCCTTCATGTAGGGGACAAGTAGCCAGAGTGGTTGTCTGATGAATGGATGGCCACAGGAGGCCTGGCTGTTAAATGCTGGTGTAATGAGAGATTTTGCTTTTAGCTGTTTTGAAAAACTTTGCAGCACCTTGATAAAGATTGACAAAGAAAAACTTCGGAAGGGGTTCATAAAAATTTGACCTCTCCCAATTGACATAATTGACGTGATGACAGTATCAGGACACTTTGACTTGTATAAAACAGCAGTTAGTTTTAAGATTAAGGCTTTTGATAAATAGTAATTAGTAATAGTTTATAGTTAGAAATCCAAAATGGTGGAGGCAATAATCCTCTATGAAAGACACAGGGTTAAGGTATGGAAAATTCCATCAGCTAATAGGGAATGACTCAACATTTCTCCCAAGACCTCAAGGGGAGGAGCTAAAGCTAAAGATGATGTCATAGGGAGGAGCTCTACCAAGATGGCATCAGGGGAGGAGCTCTACCCAAGATGGTGCCGGGGGATGAACTTTGCTAGCTAAAAACAGGATGACATAATGGGTAGGAGCTATACAGAAATAGCAATTATGCTAATATCTGGAATCTGATTGGCTCAGACAGACTAATTATCTCTGCTAATGAGCTGGACTTGAGAGAGTAACCAGTATATAAGGCCAACATCCAGTAGTGTGTGTGTGTGAAAAGCCAGGTGCAGAAGATCAAGCAGCAACTACCTGGAGAAACAGCAGTAGAAGCTTCTGAGGCAGCAACAAAGAAGCTTCCAGATTCAGCAGCTTTTGGAACACACTTGCAACGAAAGCCTCACAGGCAGCAGTTTGGGGTGGCAATTTAAGAGAAGGCAGGAGCAACCAGATGCCCTGCAGCCCTGCCAACCGTTTTCACTTGACGGAGCAGAAGGACCCCAGAGACGACATAGAGGGATTTAGAGAAGAGTGAGAGTAGTGTTATTTAGTTCTAGCATAAAGGAATGACTGGGTGTGTTTGTCAATAAAGCTGGGTGCCTGTTTTTGTGTGAGACCCACCACACCCATCCTGTGAGCATCGACAGTGTGCCCTTGTTGCCAAGACGGCTAACAGCATTTTGGGCTGTATAAGTAGGGGCATTGCCAGCAGATCGAGGGACATGATCATTCCCCTCTATTCAACATTGGTGAGGCCTCATCTGGAGTACTGTGTCCAGTTTTGGGCCCCACACTACAAGAAGGATGTGGAAAAATTGGAAAGAGTCCAGAGGAGGGCAACAAAAATGATTAGGGGGCTGGAGCACATGACTTATGAGAAGAGGCTGAGGGAACTGGGATAGTTTAGTCTGCAGAAGAGAAGAATGAGGGGCGATTTATAGCTGCTTTCAACTACCTGAAAGCGGGTTCCAAAGAGGATGGATCTAGACTGTTCTCAGTGGTACCAGATGACAGAACAAGGAGTAATGGTCTCAAGTTGCAGTGGGGGAGGTTTAGGTTGGATATTAGGAAAAACTTTTTCACTAAGACCATGGTGAAGCACTGGAATGGGTTACCTAGGGAGGTGGTGGAATCTCCTTCCTTAGAAGATTTTAAGGTCAGGTTTGACAAAGCCTTGGCTGGGATGATTTAGTTGGGGATTGGTCCTGCTTTGAGCAGGGGGTTGGACTAGATGACCTCCTGAGGTCCCTTCCAACCCTGATATTCTATGATTCTATGATCCGGTCCACTTGAACAGAATGATAGTGTTAAGTAGTAACTGTTTTTCTTGTATTATAATATTGTAATGTTCTTTTCTATGTATGTGCAAGGGTTTTTATTGCATTGTATCAACTATAGTAATGTATTATAACATCAGGTTAACATTGTAGCAGCCATATGGCCTTTGTTTATTTTACTAGGCTGCTCTAATGTATGATCTTTAAACGTAATTGTGCCTTACTACAGACTATATAGTGTAATGCTGTAATGCTTTTCTTGCTTAATGAAGTACACTGTAACTCTTGCATCTGAAGAAGTGAGGTTCTTACCCACGAAAGCTTATGCTCCCAGTACTTCTGTTAGTCTCAAAGGTGCCACAGGACCCTCTGTTGCTTTTTACAGATTCAGACTAACACGGTTACCCCTCTGATACTCTCCACTGTAACTGTTCATTTCTTTTTCAATAAATAATTATTTTGTTTTTGAAGAATTATTGCTTGTGTGTCCATCCTTGAGTGAAAGGCTGTATCCATGTCCTTTCAAGAGTTAGCAAGATTAGCTTGATCTGGGGAGCCCTCTGCGGGTTGGAGACAAGCCCCCTGGTAACACCCTGGCAATTCCTATAAGGCGGACCACTACCTCATTACCCCTTTGAATAAAGCAAATTGCATAGTCTGAGGCAAGCCATTACTGGAATGCTGGTGTTACGGCTTCTTCGGTAACAGGGCCAGGTTCTTGGACTGGCAAACCAGTATCTCTATTGCCTGGGGAGTAAGTAACCAATAATCCTCCCACAGCCCACCAGGTAAGTAACAGAAGGCTCAACAGAATGATCTACTTTGAAAACAAAACTGGGGTTTATTGAGGGAATGTTAACAATATAAGGGATGGGGTGGAAAAGCAGATAAACAGTAAAACAACTTTGTGGTTGCCCCAAAATGGGCCTGAAGCCCGGTCCCCAAATGACCCTTGGCAAATACAAAGTAAAACCCTAAAATTGTACTTGTAGGTTTCCTCTGGACCTTTGCGAGATGAACAGATTAACTGGATATGAACACAGCTGCTGACGGTAGGTAACTGTCTGTCCTGTTGCTGCTAGTGTGCATTGGATCCTGGACCTGCAACTGCCTTCCAGCAGCTGCTGGGGACAGGAGGAACACAGGACCTTCATGGCTGGAACCAGGAACAGATGAGATAGGCAAGTCACTGGAACCAGGAACCGGTAAGTAGACGCAGGTGTTAGATGTCTCAATCAATGATATGGATCAGGTGGCTGGTGAAGGAATCCTCCGAAGCCCGTGCAAAGTGCCTCTCTGATGGACAGCCTGACTGGCAGCGTGCACAGTCCTTTTGTAGCCTCTGTGGCACGAAAGTGCCAATTCCAACTGGTTTGCGCCAGTCTCCTCAGAGACAGTCTCTGCTTCCCGCCAAAGGAAAAAAAGGGTGCGAAAGTCTGTGAAGGAGGGTAGCAAAGATGAAGTCTATGTTGTTGTTCACTCCTTCAGGCCAGACACCATCTTGGAAAATGAAGTCCATTAACCACAACATATTACAACCAACTACATTATTACAAACACAACACTATAAAACACAGTAAATTCAATGTAAGCCAAGACACAAACATGAATAGGCATACATATAGGGAAAACTTCCCTACACCGGAGGTCCAAATTTTGGGTAATACTGGGAGAAAGATTTTGGGTGAGACAGAAGAATGTCTTGTTAGTAAAGTCTAGGTTCTCGAAGGTGTGTTGTGATTTTGTTTTAGATATAACCAGTGCTTCCAATACTTCTGCCTACTTGCTATTATTTGAATCTTTGATTTTAGTGAATAAACTTAGATTTGTTTATAGTGAAAACTCATGGGGTGCCCTGCTGCCTGAAGAAAGGAAGAAGAGAGGTAACTGTACACTCTCTAGAACACAGCACTGTGCATCTTCTGGCTCTTGGGGAAAAGGAGCGTTTCCATATACCATCTTTCACCACTGTCCACCCATGTAAGGGCCAAGCAATCTGCCTTTCTATTTTTTAACCTGTATTTTATACACACTGCTGAGGAAATTCAACCTGTTGAAATCAAGGCACTCACTTATACCAAGGCTGAGTTTGTCTTCAGGACACTCTGAAAAATGATAATGCAGATAAAATCCTTCCTCCCCACACACTTCCGTAGCTCTGATGTATTTTTATGCCTGCTCTATTGAAAAAGCTGAATACCTAATTGTGACTAATATGCTTTTAATTGTTCTCTTGTATCAGAGATGTTCTGTTAACCAAAGTACGTGAAATGAAAAAGCATGCATTAAGAAATGAATGATAAAGCATGCATTAAGAAATGTTCTTTTATGCAGTTTAGAATGTAAGTGAAAGGACAATAACTGACAGGAATATTTGAAAGCCCTTTTTGATCAGGAATGTTTTACATTGTTAGTTCCTGGTTCCCAGATGAAATGAGATTTACATGACCATAGTACAGAGTGTACTGTTTGCAAATTACTCTTCTCCTTCCAGAAGAAGACAACTAACAGACATGGGCCTGAACCAAAATCCTGGATCAGAAAACACTGAAAATTGGGTGAGATCTGGGTCTAAATCCAACTCCTGATCTTAACTGCTGGTCTGTCCCACCTGTATAATGGGCTGAATCAAAATGCCTGATCTAAACACCTGTGCTGAAGTGCTGGCCCAATGAGAGTTTTGCCATTGACCTTAACAGAGCCAAGATTTCACTCCATGACTTTGGGAAAATTCATCATTTTCTGGATCCCAGCTCTGTGTCTTGGACCTGTCTCTAATAATTAATAAATCGTGGTAGTTCTAGTGATCAGGTTTCGGTGACTCTTAACCTTGAGAGTCTGTGCCTATAGTGCTATTTGAAATGACTATCCTAGCATAAGAATTCTAACAAATCAGGACAAACTACCTAACCAAGACATAAAGGTCTAGCTCCTAGCCCAGCCCAAATCAATTTCCGTGGAAACAAAAAGCTTTGGTGTAGGATTGTTCCTCTTATTGCTGTTAGATACGCCTCAAAGCTTCAAGACCAAAAGCAACATGCATTTAACTCCCTGACATGTTTAGGGAAAAACAAATTACTTTTTTTCACACCAGATGGAGATTATGGACGTGAGAGTTGTGCACAATGCAACAACATCTATAAATCTAGTATTTTATCATCCTATTTTAGGCTATACAATTAAAAGATTAATCAGTTATAATACCACTCATGATACATACCTGCTGAAGTATCCCTTTGGGAAGATCAGCGTGGTTAGCATAGCCTGAGACATACATAATAGAACATTACAGTACTATCAGGAGCCATAAACTAGGTTGCCTGGCAGCAACTGTGTTGGAGACTAACAGGATATTGAAATTATGTTAGGACACAGGGAGTCATCTATGACTTACACATTACAGTGTCTGCAACCCACAGGTCTTAATGAGAAGATCTTTGTGCTCATTTTTATAAGGTTGATTATTTGCAGTCTTATGAATTATGTTTTTAAAGAACTGCACTTCCAATAGATTTTTCTGACACATCCTTTTCTCTCTAGGTTTTTTGACAGTTTTTCCTTCATGGAAAAGAAAATTAATTTTCATTCCACTTCTCCCTTTGTTTGTTTTTATTTAAATAACATTTGTTCTTATCTCAAATTATGTTTCTGAGCTACACAAAGATTTTATTAAACAAAAGACTTGTTTTAGCCATGTGTTTTGTTTTCAGTTTTTTTATGATTGTGCGACACATGAATGTGATGAACTAGATGCACTGGCTTCAGATAGGCAGAAGGGAGTGTGGTCAGCTGTCGCATTACCTTCCCACGTAACACTGCTAATGCGCTGCTACACTGACCTTCAAAACCCTACTCATGCTCCTTCTGAGCAGAAAATAAGAATTGTGCTACAGTGGTAAGTTGTGTCAGGTTCAGGAATATCCCCAAAGTGAAATAACCAAAGCCTCCACATGAGGTGACAAATTAATGGAACCACCTAATACTAATTTTTCTAATTAATGTACTTAGTCTGCTTTTTTAGTAATTCATCTATATTTATGTATATAGATGAAATACTTGTTTCTCTTAACTGTAGCAAGAATCCCCATATGATGAAAGATAATAGTTGAGGGGAAGTATTATTGTGGGGAATGATGCTGCTGGTGCACTGGAGAGACAACGTGGCAGAGGTAATATCTTTTATTGGACCAACTTCTGTTGCTGAGAGAGAGAGACAAGCTTTCAAACCACACAGAGCTCTTCTTCAGGTCTGCTAGTTAATGCATTGTCTAAAGAAGTGTTCTGAGCTGCAGGCTTGTACTAGCATATACTATCTGCTGAGAAGTATTCAGACTTTTGTGAAGTGATTTGGTTGATTTCTAACCTGGATACAAGTGAAAGAAAAGGCTATAAAGAGTTAACTGCTCAAACATTGCTATTCGTACAGTCACTGTTACTACAGACGCAAATTCCACTGTGTTTCTATGGGAAGCAAAATCTAGATGATATATGTGCCACTTTAAAATGATTTTTCAGAGATGGATGCTTCTCGCATTGTCATTTCTCAGTCTGAGATCACTACCAGCTTGCAGGAACTTTACAGATGTCTACCCCTCTTTGACAAACAGCCACTAAGGCAGGCACTGCTGACCAGGAGACATATTAAAAGTGCTGTCAACGTCTGGTATAGAATGGATTTTCTTTATCCATGATCTCATTGTATTAATTAGTAGTTGGCTTTAAAAGGCCGGAAGTAGATCCTTTTAAAAAATCACTGTAGACTTTTATTTAAGGTTGCCAGACATGAAGGGATATATAATTATTTCTCATGTGACCCTCTATCCAGAATAAAATGGAAGGATTTTTATCTGGTTGCGCTTCACACTTGCCACCTAGTAGTATATCGGTCCTCTTCAATGAACATGGAACTGTGATCTGCCCATTTTGATTAGTTTAACTCCTTGAGATGCTGAGGGCAATGGATAAAAGTTTGGGGCACAGTTGCCAACTTTCATGTAGTAAATAAGCACACCGACTTTCACAATAAGCCAAAAATCAAACTAATCCCATATCAAAACAAGACCAAAACAAGCCAATCCTTAAGAACCCCAACACTCTATGTGACTAGATCCCCCCGGCGTGCAGTCTGGGACTGTGGTGGGCCCACTGTGCACTCCTGACTCTCTCCCCCTCCTTGCCCCTACTTGCCCCCCCCAGCCCCTGCTTTCTCCCCCCACCCCCCCGCTCCTGCTTGCCAGGAGCTGATCAAAAAAAAAAAAGAAGCAACAAGCTACAAGCCAAAAACTAGCCAACAAGCAACACAAGTCAATTAAGCCAAAAACAAGCCCAATTTCTGCGGTTTTTCCACAGGTTTGTCATGTCTCATTTTGGGGGTTTGTGAGTTTAAATTAGTTCCCTTACTCTTCTGCATTTCCTAAACAGGTGAGGGCAGAGTCTGAATTCAGCCAAATCTCCACACCCAATCCACCAGTCAGAGCATCGCAGCTAAGGCCTGATCCAAACCCCTTCCATTGACTCCACTGGACTTTGAATTAGGCTGCGTGGATGGAGGAGGAACTACTCTGCACCAAGTATAGGACTGGAACGGATTACTTCTCTCCCACTGATGCAAAGGGGGGAACTGTTAATTATTAGTCATATTTATTATGGTGGGTCCTAGGGACCAACCAAGATCAGGGCCCCATTGTGCTAGACACTGTGCAAACACAAGAGTAGATGGTCCCTGGCCTGAAGAACTTACAAACTAAATAGACAAGACAGACACAGAAGCAAAAAAGATATAATATTCGAGCGGAACCTTCTGAGTCATCTGCTGATTCTTGCTCTGCTCCTGGGGCAGCACAGCTATGCAGTGCCCTGTTCACAGGGCTGCGGCAAAGCCACAATTGATCTCTTATTTAGAAACTGACCTCCTAATTCTGAAACTCTCCTGATCGATTTAATTAAAACATTCCTGTTCTCAGATCTGTAATGTTTCACTTGGTGATTCGCACATTTTTGTCTTTATTGATTTCACGTTAATTTACACATCATTCATAACCTTCCAGTGGTCTGTATTTCAGATGAATAGGATACTAAACTGGACTGATACTATAACAAACTTCTAATACATATTCTAAGAACATTTGGCCAGATGTACTTATTTAAATGGAATTGCATAGCTGCAACACAACACAATTTGGTACATTGTAGAAATATTTATGGCCCATTGTGTAAACCAACGGAATGAAACTGTTTTGGTATGTTAGTTAAATAGACTAATATTCTAATTATTTTGCAGGTACATACTATACAGAAAAAATGCTTTTTTTCAGTATTTATGAGACAGACCAGAATCAGTCCAGAGGCCTTTACAAGCTCTAGGACAAATGAATATACATCTTTGAAAGCTGCCAGCATACTGAACAAATTCAAATACAGATAAATAATTGACTATTCAGAAATATTTTTGCTTTAAGTATATTTAAATACAACATTTGTCTACATTCAAAATGTTAATTAAGGCTACAATACAAACCTACAAGGAATTTTAAATCTTGCACCAGAGTCCAGCAAGCATAGAATGAATCTTTTCAAACTTTGGATACATCCATTCAAAACTGAGGCACACTCTCAGGGTATGTCTACACTACCCGCCGTATTGGCGGGTAGTGATCGATCTATTGGGGATCAATTTATCACGTCTAGTGTAGACGTGATAAAATCGATCCCCAATCGCTCTGCCGTCGACTCCGGAACTCCACCGTGGCGAGAGGTGGAAGCGGAGTCGACGGGGGAGCAGCAGCGGTCGACTTGCTGCCATCCTCACAGCCAGGTAAATCGACCTAAGATACGCCGACTTCAGCTACGCTATTCGTGTAGCTGAAGTTGTGTATCTTAGGTCAACCCCCACCCTCCAGTGTACACCTAGCCTCAGTCTATCCAGTACGTGAAAGTCGGTCTTCTGCTACAGAATGCTTCATGACCAAAAGGAGCCTGGACTGGTAGTCTGCAACTGATTGCTTCTGATTGCTTAATGCTTCAAGCCTACAACTCTGCATTATTGTTGTTTTCATATAAATCAAATGTTTTTGACTTTTGTTTATATAATACTGAAAAATGAAATGAGTTGTGACATGTATTCCTTCTTTAAGAAAATACTGAACCAAAATATATACGGACATTCTGATGTCCAATATTATAATTACATATATTAGTATTACGGCCACTGCAGTTTTGCTTTGTATTTGTACTATCCGAAATTAATCTATGAATCTACTTATGCAACCAAAATTTGAATGTGTAACTTAAACTAAGAGTAATGTGTGCATTAATAAAACAGTTTGTTTAAAACAGAAATTACTTTAAACTGGGACTAACTAGTTTTTCTCATGGGGGTAAAAGCTATGATATTACCTGGTAAATACTATGCCTCCCTGCACACGTGGGCATTAACAGCTGTCTTAGATGGGCCCAAGAGTGTGTTTACTGGCTGGAAATGAATACCCAACTCTGCTCTTTGATAGAAGGGCAGGACACCTGCCAGGCATGTGTAACTGTCAGCAGAAAGAGACTCTATTACCTCATGAGTGGCCCACCAAACCATGGGAAAAGGTGGGAGTGGATTTATTTACCTTCAAGGAAAAGCAGTACTTGATTACAGTGGACAGCTACTAAACTGTTTGGGAGGTCGATGCCCTGCCTAATATAAGAAGCAAGTCAATGATTGTTACACTGAGGGTCCACTTTTCAAGATATGCCATTCCAGACACTGTGTTTGCTGACAATGGACCCCCAGTTTGCCTGGGAAGAATTCAAGAAATTTGAACGCAAATGGGAGTTTGTCCACCACACCTCCTCCCCAGCCTACCCACAGAGTAATGGCAAGGTGAAATCAGCTAAGAGGCTGTTACACAAGGCTGTTTCTTCTGGTTCAGACCCCTTGTTAGCATTTTTGGCACATAGGAATACTCCATCCCAGCAGTGCCAAACCAATCCAGCTCAGGCGCTGATGGGACAAAGGACCAAAACCCTGTGACAATGAGGGGAGACCTGTTGCACCCAGAAAGATGGAGACATCACTGAGAAGAGAAGGCCAACACACATGTCAGCCAAATACCTACTGGCCCTGGAGGGAGGCATTCCTGTGAAAATCCAGCCATTAGAGACATACCAGAAGGAATGGATTAAAGGAGTCATGAGAGGTGCAGTGGCACCCAGGTTATATGAGTTGACTACACAAGAGGGATGAGTGATCCAAAGTAACAGAAGGCACTTACAAGCCAGCAGACACAACACCAGAGACTATAGCGATATAGAGCTCATCACGGAATGGAGAGATAGAGGACTGTCTGGAGGCCAGCTCAACAGGGAGGGAGGAGACTCCACAAAAAGACAGTTTGCTAGATTCTGAGACAGAGACACGTCACTCCTGATGTGGTCACCTTTTGAGGAGACCAAACTGTCTCGAAGACTAGGTAACCAGCTGAGTGTATGGTAAAGGCAAGACTCCATTCAGCTATGTGCTAGCATATCCAAAGGGACATAGGGTGGGCATCTGGACATCAATTATTTGTTTTAAAATGTTTATAATAGGGAAGATGTATCATGATCAGTGGAACTGGGGTCCATGTTCCGGAGAAGGACAATAGGACAACAGGGAAGGCAGGGAGTTAGGCTGGAAGCAACTCAGCCACATGGACAGAGCAATATACTGGGTTTAATAAAGTTCCATTTCTTCATCTTAACCTGCATTCATCCTTACTCTTTGCATATGAAATAAAAGGTGAACTGTATGTCAGGTTCAGCCTGGCTTCATTGGGAACCATTACCAAAGGTAAATCGCATGCTCCCTGTATCCCTGATTGGCTGAACCTAATCCATATGATCAGAAAGGTCATTTTAGCAGAATCACTCTGCTCCAGCAAGGTCAGAAAAATAATCCCCTAGTCTGTCTGCAGCAGACACTTTGTACAATTGGAGAGGATGCCGGGGACCATTTCCCCACTTGCACTCTCTCAGTTGCGGGACACAACCAGGATCCTTCATAGTCCTCATCCTGTGCAGAAGCGGAATTGAATTGAAAGGCAGCACCAGCAGTGGTGACAGACACCCAAAAGAAGGCAAGGGTTAATGGTCTTATCCAGCTTCTGCACTAGTTGTCAATCCAAGCTAGCGTTGTGGGGACATGCCATGCACCCTGTTAGATAGACATAATCTGGGTTTATGTCTGGTTTTGGCAGGTGCCCTAATACATTAATTTGCTACCCACTTAGCTACCAGCTATGACTCAGATAATTCTCTTCTCTTCTTGCATGTTAGACCCCTTCTGTGTTTCCATAGCTTTGGGTGGAAAATAAATTGAAAAATCCTCCAAGATTTTTAAAAAAAAATTATACATAAATGCAGATTTTAAAGACTTTGAGCCAAACTGTCAAAATAAGATCTTATAAGAAAAACTCAGAGTCTATCATTAAACACCGCAAGAAAACTAGCTGTAAAAGGCACAAACAGAATTCATTTTTGCTTTGCAGTTCCTGTATTCAGGCACTGCCAGAGGCTAAGTGAGGTTGAGTAGTGGCAGCGCAAGAGGAGATAGCATGTTAATGTCCATTTCCTGTTGCAACACAATAGAACTGTATGAACTGGGAGAGGGTCCTGTTGCAGCTGCTGACAGAGAGCCCAGAGTTGCTGGTAAGGAGAGTGGGAGTGATGCTGTTACTAGCCAGTCACATGCTTCCCCTAGGCAGCTGGTAGCAGTAGTAGCCTGTGCTGTGGTAGGAGGTGGTGCACGTCCATATCCCACCAGCAGTACATTGTTTAATTTGGCAAAGACAGAAAAGCATTGCACTTGGGAGCTTTTGTAGTTGACACCAGTGACATCGCCTACACAGTTTGTATCATACGTTGGCAGAAAGCTAGCGGGGGAATTAATGCAAAAATGTCAGGGCATCTCGTCTCTACTGGCACTCAGTGAAAGCAAACAGCCTTAGCTATATTCATGATGCCCATGAATTGTCTGTAATTATAATTAAATTAAAGATCTGCAATTGAGCCATCCAATGCACATTCACTGTCTCCACATTCCTTCCCTAACTGTTAGCCCCACTCATCATGTCTCAGCTAAAATTAGATTGTTAGATCTTCAAAGCAGAGACCTTGGACAACGTTCTGTCACTGGCTTCTGAAAGACTCAGTATTAATTCCATGGAAGTCAATGGTAATTACCCCTGATATTACCCCTGGTAATAATGAGTGGAGTATCAGACTTTCTATTGTCTTTGTCCTATTATGCTGATTTTCTGTTGTCTTACAATTATCTTTCCCTATGTCCCTGAAAAGGGCAGAAATCCAGGAGTAGGAAGTGGGACCAAGTACATAACTCAGCCACTTGGGGAAACTCCACTGAATGCTCCACTAAGTACCATCAGATCCATCCCACTTTTGCTATTCTGTTACATGGTTGCAAGAATATTGGGCATTGTTATTTTTGTGTATGGAAGAAGATATGCTTCTGCATGTGGATGTTGGTTCCATTTCCTCAGCAACAGCTGCCAAAGCTACTCTAAGTTCTGCTAAAGCTTTTCCAAACATGTCTGACAAGAGGGTCCATGCTTTTGGAGTGGAAAACAACTGAGTGATTATTTGATCAGCTTTGGAGAAGATATTAGCAGCTCCTGACAGGATGACTCTGTGAATATGTGGTTTGGGTCTTTGTACAGTACACAATCTGTTGAACAAGCTGATTGATTGACTAGCTTCTTTCAGGGTTCATAAGGGTGCCAATAAGTGCATACAGAGAATGACAAGAGGTTTGTTCATCTTCTTTGTCTCACACACTGGCTGCTATTAATTGTGGGGGTATACCTGAGAAGCAACAATACAGTCAGGATACTCACAGTGGGACATAAGCTCTGCAGCCATTTTAGTTGTTCCTGGCACAAATCTTAAGGTATTGCAAGTGCAGAATGGTCCCCTTCCCTGCCACCAGAAACAACAAGAGGTACTGATTCATTTGAATTCTACTCTGCACCTGCTGGAGTGGCTGCATGAGCAGCACACAGCAATCCCAACTTTTCACATATGTTCTAAAGTGAACACCAGCCTGCACCTGACAGCTGGAGAGTTTGCCAACTTGCTGTAATTTGAGGACGCGACCAATCTCCCGGGCTCCAGCTGAGTGCTTCAGCAATAGCAGTGGGGAGCAGGAAGATTTTCTGCCTCACTAATGTCAAATGCAAGAGGATTGAGGAACAGCAAGACATCCACCTCTGAAGACACGTTCAGGATCAGCAAGACAGCAGGCATATCAGGCAGCCTTCGAAAGACTGATGATAGGGGAGCAGGCAGCTGGTGGACTCCTGAAATTCCTGGGAAGAAACAGCCTCTTGACTAACCTAAAGGACATGCAGAAAAATAGAGAGGAATTGTGCTCTAACATACCTTTATTCTGCTTGTAATGTTCTATTCAGTTATAAACAAACAGAACTCTATAGCCCCTCCCAGCAGCATATACATTATTACTTGGTCACACTTTCTATTAAGGTTCTATTTATAAATGATTAATAGATATTATAAGTGTGAACTGTATGTGTTAAAGATGGTGACAGCTACCTTAACAGGGCATGCCCGATTTGCAGCACCCCATTCTAGCCAAGCATGGCATTGCAGGCATTGCTTGCCTCAGTTTCTTGACTAGTCCTATGTCTGTCAGAACCAAGGTTCCATAACTGGCTGGGCATCACCTGGGAATCTTTGTTGGCAAATGGGGTGAATCAACTGTCTACCAGCCACAAGGTGAACGGTTCTCACCGAGGTCCTGGTTCCTGTTCACTGAGATCTCCTTGTCCTAGTCTGTTCCTCAAACTGGGATGGGGCAGCATTCTTCCAGCTCCCCTCCTCAGCATCACTGCCTTGCCAGCAGGCCACCTCTGTTGTAAAGTTCTTTGGAAACTATGACTCTCTCTCCTTACTATGTGACAATCCTAGGCCCATGATTCCTTGACAATGATGTGTAAAGAAAACCTCACCCATCTCTGAGGCCACCACTCATAATGCATCCATGGAGATGGCAATGGGACCTCAAGGGCACAAGAGGTGATACCCCTTCTACAGTCCTTGGCCACTCCTGTGCACCTCCTTCCCCCAGCAGTGCCAACCCCTGCTGTAGCTAAAAGGGGAGGGGTTGCCTCCCCTCCAAAGCAAGGGATGGGAGCAGGTCTCTATGCTGTCCATGCAATGGCTCCACTACCATGTGGGCCTTGGCACTCTCTCCTGTGAGCCAATGGTGGTGTAGGGAGGGGATCCAGCATTTTGTCAATTCCCAAACAAATGGCTATGGGAGTGGATGCTTGACATGCGCCCTGCCACACCCATCAATTGCAGCAACCCCATGTCTCTCTTGCCCCTCTTCCCCATGTGTAGAAAGATGGGGGAGGGTATTTTTCTCTCAAATGTACAAAGTAAACAAACTGAAAAGGATCCTCTTTTTTTCTATGTCTCTTTCAGTTATAGCAAGTTAATTGTTACTTGTAATAATTACAAGTAGAAGATGTCCAGAGAGAGAATGTTTTTTAATATTGCCAATGTCCCTTTAAAATTATATATATATATATATATATATATACATATGTCCTCTAATGCCTCAGCAGAAAGGGGTGAATTGTAAAGGCACTAGTTAAGGCCAAATACACAATCTGTTTTGGTCTGGGAAAAGTAATAGCATATTTTGCTTTCAGTGTTTGTGACTTAAAATAAGACCATTACCATTGCTTTATAATTGATTTTTTTGGTTATTTAATCTTCACTCAAAAGAACAAAGCAATATCACTCTCTCCCAAGCATATGAGTCAGTCCCTCATAATGCACTCTGATTCTTAGTCTATGATACACTTTGTTATGCTACAGTTCTTCTACTGAGATCTCCGTGGAAGTGCTTGAGACAGCCCAGTTCATTATGTTACAGTTTAATGGGTTGATTGTTCCATTTAAATAGTTAGTTTCAATATACTCATTTCAGACCAGTGGTTTCAACTGAGTCGAACCATTGACATAGCAAAACATTGTATACAGTGTACCTGTGTCAGCCCCAGGATATCAGAGAGACAAGGTGGGTGAGGTAATATCTTTTATTGGACCAGCTTCTGTTGGTGAGAGAGACAAGCGTTTGAGCCACACAGAGCTCTTCTTCGGGTCAAGGAGAAGCTGTGCAAGCTCCAAAGCTTGTCTCTTTAATGAACTGAAGTTGTTCCAATAAAAGATATTGTCTCACCCACCTTGTCTCTCTCCTAGCAAAACATTATCCATCTTCCCCGTGCTCTATCTTGCAGTCTTTGCAAATATTTTTCTGCAAGTTGCAAGGGCCAAATTCAGACCTGAAGAGTCAATTGTGTGCAACTTCTGAATTAGGTTCTAAGAATAGATCTGTGAGAGAAGTTAGTTCATAAGGTGAATACATTCACAATCAGCCTGGGTTTGAATTTTGTGAATTCATTGTTTAGGCTCCATCTGTGCTACCAATAATCAGTATTTGAACTGGGGTAAGTCACTTTACATCTCATAGCCTCAGTTTACCGAGGTTTAACATAGAGATATAATTATTCACCTACCTCACAGAGCATCAAGGTTTAATTAATATTCAGAAGGTGCTTTCAGAGACTCAAACGAAAAGTGCTACAGAAGTGCCAAATACCATCATATTATTATTAACCTTTGCATTTTAATGACATCCTCTATACATATATTCAGGAATTTGGCTCACATCTATGCACATTTAATTAAGCTTAACCCACTTTACTAACCCTACTTTACTAATTGTTTCAATTTGCATTTTCTCAGTTTTTCTAGCCCGAGTTTGCTGAAACGCTCTACCCCATAATATTCAAGCAGCAAATGTTTGGGGTGGTTTGAAAAGGCAGTTCAAGATTTTTTTGCTATTAACATTTTGGATTGATGTCATTGTTTGATTTATTTGTGTTAGTGGATTAAAGCACTACTATAGGCGACTGAAAACATAAGCTAATAGGGAAAAATAAAATAGTTATAAACTTTGAGAATAAGAGTACATAAAAAAAGAATTGGCTCTAGGAAGGAATAGTGGCTGTTTCTTCACAAGTGCTGGTCCCTATTTGTATTCCACACATGGGCACGTGTGCACACCCTGAGCCTGAGTCTGGAAATTCTTCAAAGCAGTGTCCGTTGGCCCGCACATGCGCAGTAGAGCTCCTTGTGCAAGTGGCAGTGAGGGTCGGCACCTCTCCAGTTCCTTCTTATGGCTGCATGGCCTGAGTCAGAATCGTGCCCTCTGTCACTTAGTTGTATAACCTGCAAAGAAAGAAAATATTTGTAAATGGTTATATATTTTAGCTTAGTAGTTAAAGTTATAGTTAGCACAGAGAATTTCTTTCCCTCAGTTGGGGAACCCCTCCCCAGCTCCAGGACTATGCCCAGAGTCCCAGGATTCAAGGATTGCATCTCCTGCCCTTGCTCCTTCTCCATCAGTGGCAAACGTCAACAGTGCCTGTACTGTCTGGGTGAGGCACATAGATTGTGCACTTTGCAGAAATGTCACTCCTTCCCACCCAGAACTCAAGCAGCCTGGGAGCTATGCCTATGAAAGCACCTGATGGACAAGGCTATGAGGCCCCTCTCCAGTCCAGGCCAAGGAGACCTCCCTATACATCAGCCTCAGCTGACCAGCAATGCCCCTCCAAGCACATGCCTCGGAGCAGAGCCTTCAACATCTAAGCCTAAGGACTCTTCTTCTAGGGTCCCCATGAGAATAGAGGGCATTTTCAGGGGTGCAAGGATAGATCTCCTTCAAGAACTGTCCATAAGAAACATGCTTCCTCTCTGAGCCTATCCAGGTCAGGTGAGACATCACATATGGAACCAAAGGAGCCAGCTCTACTGAAGATCCCCAGACTAGAAGGCAAGATACATAAAAAGAAAGATCTGCCAGTTCCGTCAGTCACCTTGGAACTGAAAGGATAGACATTCATTGGTTCCATCTACCAGTGCTGGTCCAGACCCATTGTCTGTACCACCTCATTCAGCTAAAGAATGTCTGTCTGCCACAGATGTGCCAGGTCCTTTACACTTGACTGCTGGAACCCCTCGGACACCAGGGCATATAGAAATATACATACCACCGGAGGATATGTTCCTTCCTTATCCACAGTCTCCAATTCTTTCCAATGCTGCCTTCCTGAGGGATGTCCTTCCTCTGAAACAAGAGTCTATATCAATGTCCCAGGAGCCATCTCATCTCCAGCCATTTGGCAGGAGTGTCTCAGTACCAACAGCCCCACTGCTACCACTGGAACAGTTTTCAGACTTGGATGAATTAGAGAAGATGGCTGCACCAGTATCTTCATGGAGACACTCGACCCCCAACAGACAGTCAAGGGGTTATGATTGCCATTTCTCTGGGTATGCCCCCCCCCCCCCGGGACCACTGGTAATGATTCTCTTGGGGTCCCCAGCAACCGATTGATCCATCTTTCTGGCCTTATTGGGGTCTGTGGGATACATATGGCAAGAGTCCACGCCCTTCTCAGGAGTCGTACCACTTTTCCTCCTCTCGACAACTGGTTCTGTTGGTGTATAAAGAGGAATAGCCAGAACTGGAGCCACAGGTACTGACAGATCTCTCTTCATCAACCCCAGATGACGTGGTCAATCTTTTTTTGCCTGTTCCCCAGATAACCACCAGCAGTACCAGGAGCCTGACCTTCGGCAACTCAACATCTTTATTCAAAAGCTGAAATTCTGGATGATTATGTTGGCATCAATAATCTCCTCCCTTCAGGAAGGGATGTGGTTTTGCAGGTCTTGACAGAAGGACATGTATTTCCATGTGGACATTCACCCATCATACAGGAAGTTCCTGTGTTTTACAGTTGGCCAAGAATATTTCCAATTTCAGGTCCTCCCCTTTGGGCTTATGATAGCACCCAGAGTATTTACGAAGATTTTCTCTGTGGTAGCAGACAATAAACTTTATAGGGGTGAGGACAGACTTGGTTTCTGACAGAGCATTCTTCTTTGCATATGGGTTTCATACAATGAGCAACCTGATTTCACGCCTTACCCACAGACCATAAACTAATTTCCACAGGTGTCTTTCACTGTAAGGCCACCTGGCTGCATGCACCTACGTTATGCTGTTTGCCAGCTGCCACTTGCTTTGTCTGCAAGCTTGGCTCCAGTCAATCTGTCAAATGAACAAGGACCACATCAACTCCACAGTGTCAGTTCCCACCAGAATTAACTTCTTCCTCACTTGGTGGTCAAATCCGAAAAGGGTCATGGTGGGGGTTCTCTTCAGCCCTCCCATGCCCATGGCCACCATAGTGACAGATGCCTCCCTCCTGTGGTGGGATGTCGGAAGTAGAACACTCATGCTTGGCCCCACTTTGGAACAGCCTTAACCAAGTAGAAAGGACTCAACTAGAACCTGCTATCTGGCCAAATGGATATTTTTTTTAGCCTGGCACAACTCCACCAACATTCTACAGAGTATTCCAATTGTCCTAGACTATCTCCTCTCCCTGAAGACGTCAGGTCTTGCTATTAGTTCACTGCAAGTACAGCTAGCAACAGTAAGTGCCTTCCTCCCCCAGTGGAAGGATGTTCCATCTTTACTCACCCATGGTTTATGAAAGGTCAAATCAGGACCTTCCCACTTGTGCTTAAACCTACACCTCAATGGAGCCTTAACCTCATCTCGACACTCACAGGCCCACCTTTCAAACCCATGTCAACATGTGCCATGACGCACCTGTCCATGAAGATGGTGTTCTTAGTGGCTATCACAGGAGAGTCAGCGAGCTTAGATCCATCATGGTGGATGCTCCATATACAATGTTTCATAAAGAAAACATCCCAACTACACTCCAAATTTCTTCCCAAGATTGTATCTGAATTCCACATTAATCAAACAATGCCTGTATTTTTTTTCCAAAAGCCCATGCTTCCTCTAAAGACAAAGACTTCATTCCCTCAAAGTTTAGCATGTCCTGGCATTCTACCCACAAAGAACCAAACCTATTAGAAAATCATCGAGACTGTTTATTGCCATAACAGAGAGATCGTGTGGGCTAGCTTTATCTTCCCAGAGGATTTCTAAGTGGGTTTTGGGATGCATCTTACTGTGCAACAAGATAGCAAGTGTCACAGCTCACTCCATATGAGCACAAGCTGCTTCCACAGCATCCTTATCTGAGGTTCTGCTGCAGGACACCTGCAGGGTGGCCACTTGGAGTTCTATCCACATGTTCGTGACGCAGTACACTCTAGTTCATGCCTTGGCTGCGGACACAGCAGGGGCATCAGCTGCATATTTGTTACTGGCTTCCTTCCAGTTTGAACACCGCTTGCTAATCACCCATGTGTGGAATAAACATAGGGACCAGCACTTGAAGAAGAAGTGGAGTTACATACTGTAACTAGAAGTTCTTTGAGATGTGTGGTACCTATCTGTATTCCACTACCTGCCCTCCATCCCTTCTGCTTTGGAACCTGTTGGATTTGTGGTAAGACGAGGAACTGGAGGGGTGTCAAACCACACTGCCTCTTATACCCTCAGTCAGGAGAACAAGGAGAGCTACTGAGCATGTGCGAGCCAACAGACACTGCTTTGAAGAAGTTCAGGACTCGGGCACATGGTGTGCATGCATACTCATATGTGAAATACAGATAGGGACCACACATCTTGAAGAATCTCCAGTTACAGTAAGTAAACTCCTTTTATAATTGTTAATGGAGATGTAGAGATCAAATGAAGATGGGATTTCATTAGACCTTGCCTACTATTTGTACAGAAAGTGCATTAGTGGCTCCGGTTACTGTAAATTAGGCTCTGCAAAGTCAAGAAAATATAAAAAAATGAAGAAGAATGAGGGGTGGTAGCTAAACATGTTTGATTTTAGCATTATGATACAGTAGGCAGGCACAAACAAACTATGTGTGGGACCAAATCCTTTTGTTCTTATTCATGTAACAGGATACTAACTAGGCATACTTCAATGAATATGGCAAAGAGAATTGGGCCTATTACCTATAAGAAAGAAGTGTAGCCTGGTGAATTATAAGAATTTCAAATTATACTTGTTACTAACACAGGTCCTTCCCATGCAGCTTCATAGAAGATTGTTGTTGAGTAAAGGATTGGTGAAACACACAACAGATATAGATAAAAACTTTACTTAACATCCAAATAAGTCCACTCATTAATATAACCAAACATCACAAAATCACAAGCAGTGAAATAGCTCTTAGGGTTATTGGCACACTCGCACATCCCTAAGATTCATGGAAAACAAAGATAGCAGATGCAGTGTATACTGTTTCAGGGACCCAATGCACCCAATTTTCAGGGCAAATATTCAGATCTTTTATCTTATTCTACCTACACATATTTGACCATTTCAGTTACCATAATAAACCTTGGTCCTGCCCTTTGTCCATGTGTGGTTGTGACATCTTGCTCAGGACACCCAGACCTGTGAGCTAATGCGTGCCCACTCTGTCTTCCAGACACATTTTAAGAATGTATTTTCAGGACACATCCATTACTCATTCTCTACAGCCTGTACATACATCACACCATGACTTTCAGGACCAGCATGTCACCAGTTTACATATGATACCTTACATGACACCTTTGGGATATATATTATGACAACGTTTTGGGGCAATGAGTCCTGATGTGAGCTACAATATGGTGGGCTCTCTGCCAGTTGGCATCGGGGGGATTTCTGGGGTCACAGTGTTATGCAGGTTGACCACAGTCCTATTTGCAATTGTTAACATGGGCTATTTGTGTCAATTAATTTCCTAATAAATTCTATGCATCAATGCGGTTATCTGTATAGTTACAGTACTTGCAAAAATACCTAAAAATACTCTATTTCAAGCTTACTTGTGCAATTATGCAGTTACCTATTTTTATTGCACTTAACTTGTTTGTCACATAGCATGAAAGTGCACCATTTATGACCTTATGTCAAACCCTTAGGCCTACTTCAGCTAACTAATTATCAAGCCTACCTCATTAGGCCTCGCACTAATTACTTTATGCTATAGCAAAGCCCATTATTATTCATCATTTGAGTTCTTTTACTTACATTTCAGCTCACATTATTCTACAAAGCATTTTAATATAATCTGTCAGTATTATACCTCTTAGCAGCGTTATATATATCTTGTCAGCAATATACCCTATAACATAATAGCAAGCTAATTAAATCCTTTTTTCTGAAGTCAAGACCAGATCACAGGTCAACAGATGACAATGTATTATTATTTATTACTATTTAAATGCCAGAAGTCTGCTCTGAACAGGACACGACACAAATAACAATAGATGGCCCAAATTCTGCTCAGTGTTCTCCTGGTCATCACAGGTCCCAGTCGAGTGCCCTCTCTTGGACACTCACTAGATTTCTGTGAGGAGATCCTGTGGTGGGATCACCAGGTGTTTTAAGCCTCCAGTAGCGGAACAGAGCCCAGCCACTGCGCCAAGTTTGGGGTCCCCAGACTCACCCTCAGGTACAGACCCTCTGGTGTGAGAGCTGGAATCTGCTGGCCAGCTCCCTACTTCTGGGTTCAGTGTTGACCCTACTGACTCCCCTGCTACTTAAACACCGAACTCCATCCCAGGTGTGAGCCTCGGGGTTACAGTGTAATTCTCTCAGGATGCAAATAGTGATTGTAAAGCCTATTACACACTGCACAGAGTTCTAACATCATTGCTTTTTTACATAACAGATAAAGCACAAGACAGTACAGATCGCTTAGAAAACAATAAATATTCTAAACACATGCCCCTCATTAGCTCACCCTTCCCTTGGTTGATGGTGGGGGACCATCAGGAAGATAGGCAGGGTCCTCTGCCTCATCAGGCCCCTAATTGTTGATTGTTTCTTCCTCCTCTTCAGTGGGAGAAAAATGGGACTGTGAGTAAAGCAGCTCATGTCTTTTTATAACTTTTATAAAGTGATAAACTTTTATAACTTTTGTCAGGTGATGTCCTGCTCAGCCCCGTCAGGGGATCATAGACCTCTGCCAGGTGACTTTGTTGCCAAGGTGACCTCTTCCCTGACAAAACAGAGAAGACAAAAGGCTACACCTTCAAAATGGAGTGTGCAGTTTGGTAAAGACACATACAGAGAGTTCATAATCTCACACAGAATCCATAAATTGCACAGGCAGATTCCTCAATTATACCTCACGGGTGTAAATCATGGAAATCAGTAGTTATTTGAGATTTATACCCATGTAACTAAACAGAATTGAATCTTACTCTTTGTCTCTAGGAACTTGCTATCTAAAAGACGTACCACTAGCAGTGAACAGTAGATGTGTTATAAAAGAATAAGAAGAAAGGAAAAAATTAAAGTGAAATTATACAGTAGGGTTTATGTTGCTATTTACCAGTTTTAGAGCATTTTCAGTAGTTAATAACCAGTTGCCAATCAAATGCAGATTTGATTTTTCACCCTTTGCTGTCACAAATGATGCAGTGATGGTCCAAATGGGCTACAAAGAATAGTTGTTGTTTTTAAAAAATGTTTTCCATAATTTCAATTCTGATCCTTTTTTAAGAGTATGAATTGCAGTACATTGGTATTACCTACTAATTTCACGGTCCATGGTTGAACACAAGGCTATAATTCAATTGCGGGTTTTTTCTGATACTATAAACAGCAAGAGCAATGCTGATTTACATTCTTAGTATTCACTGAAGACTACATATTGTTATTTATAACACAGGCAAAGGGATTTTACAGGCACCTAGTCATTAGGTTATTTAAAGTCTGTCACGCTGGAGGAGAAGTCTTAATCCATGAGATGTAGGAAGAAAGGGATTATTGAGCATGAGATCTCAAAAGGCAGAGATTGGTGAGAACAAAATGTGCACAATGTGCTCATTTACCGAGGAACAGTCATTTTTACACAAATGAATAACGAGTGTATATATATTGTATTTCTTAAAAAATAAAAAAAGCTCATTCCTCAGAATGTGTGTGAGTGTATTCAAACATTTAAATAATTGCTTTGTAATTTATTTATAACAGAATATAATTTCCTTTTGAGAATACTAAGGAATAAAGATGACAAAAAATGAGTATTTCTTCTAATTTGTTTGTGTTGATTCTGGTGGATACCTGAATATTGATTGCAGTTGAAATTCAGGAAAATAAGAAAACAGGTTCAAAATTACTGTAGGAAAAGGATATGAAACCAATAACTCTCCTGAAATCAGTATCTGAGAGGAGGCATTTGCAACTTACAACTATTGCAGTAGTTTTACAACCTATCTCAATGTCATAGGGCTTGATTCTGCAAAATGCTGAGAGTTCTGGTCCTGATCTCACAAAGCACTTAAGCATGTAATCTCAGTGAAGTAAATGAGGCTACTCATGTGCTTCTAGCTAAGCTTTTACTTAATTGCTGGATCTGAGCTGGAGTATTCAGCACCTTGCAGGATCAAGCCATTAGTGAATGTCAGCCAACCAGGACAAGGGCAGTCTAGCCTAGTGATCGGAACAGGCATCAGCTGTAGTGGTCAGAGCAGGCTTCAGGTACCAAGGATTGAGGTCAGAGTCAAGTAGTTGGAAGCCAGGGTCAAGGGTCAAACCAGAGGGAAGGAACTGGAGCAAGCAGGGCAGCAGGCAAGGAGGGGTTCAAGGCAGGGACAGGGCAGAGGCCAGGCCAGGCCAGTAACAAAGTAAAACATTGCTGGTGCAGTGGTGGGTATGAGCATTGCGCAGCCAGTGAGCTGCTGCTGCTGATAATGATGATTTAAGAGCTGGCCTGCTTCCCCCACCCCACAGCCAGCCAATCACATGGTGCGGCCATTCAGGCAGCCTGCTGCAAGCCAGCTGTACTGATGAGGCTGCCTGGAGACTAGCTCTGTTGCAGGCTCTGATTCCTGACAGTGAGTGGGCCAAACTATGCACTCCTCAAACTCAAGGAAGGTTTTGCTCAGTCACAGACTTTAGCTCACCCTGAGTTGAGTATTTAGACAATCATTACCCCATAGTCTGCTCAAAAGTAAAATTTCCTTTAGTCAAACTACAGATGCAGACATATTAAATCCATAGGAAAGGTCCTAGGTCCCAATCCAGCCTCTTTACACCAAATGCAGCAGAATCAGTGTGGTTCTTCTGCATGTGGTGGGGACAGTTAGGATTTGGGGAGCTCATAGGTGGGATTTACACCATCGCTACACCAAGAAGCCAGCTGTGCAGGTTTTCAGGGCTTTGTGGGGGTGCACAGGTCAGAAAAGGAGCTGGTGGAGGGCTCATTGATCCATCACCACACAGGTTACTTGCGATTGTCTTCTGCAGAGCAGGGGTTCAGAAATGACAAGTACCACTCACCCATGAAGCAGCTCTGTCAGTTTGAGGGATAAGATTCTTACCATCTTATTCCCTGCAGAAACCTAATGAGAGGAGCCTGGCTAGTTTGACATGATGAGGGAGAACATAAATGACTGAAAATAGGTGGTTAGATGGAAGATGCCACTTCTACCATATAGCAGCATTATTGTGGTGCTAGTGGAGGGTAATATAATTAATGCCACTCAACATGTGTTTGTAGAAATTAGACCTTATTGAACTAACTTGATAACTTTTTTGATATGATTATGAGTTTGCTTGATAAAGGTAATAGTGTTGATGTAATATACTTAAATGTCTGTACGTCATTTGACTTAATACCACACAACATTTTGATTAAGAAACTAGAATATAAAATTAACATGGCGCACATTAAATGGATTAAAAATGGGCTAACTGACAGGTATCAAAATGTAACTGTAAATGATCGTCAAGCATATTTGTCTCTAGGGTGGGGTCACAGCAATTGGTTCTTGGTCCTATGCTATTCAAAAATTTTATCGCTCGCCTTGTAAAATCTTGACTGATAAAGTTTTCAGATGACAAAGATTGAGAGAGTGGTAAATAATGAAGAGGACAAGTCACTGATACAGAGTGATCTGGATTACTTGGTAAGCTAGTGCTCAAGCAAAAGTGTTTTAATACAGCCAAATGCAAAGCTGTACCTTTAGGAAAAAATAATGTGGTCCATATATACATGACAGGGGACTCTATCCTGGAAAGCAGTGACTCTGAAAAAGACTTAGGGTTTATGGTGGATAATCAGCCAAATATGCACTCCCAGTATGACAGTGTGGCCAAAAGGGCTAATGCGTCCCTGGATGTTGGGCAATATTTTTGGCCCTGGTATGAATGGTACTGAAATACTGTGTCCACTTTTGGTATCCACAATTCAAGAAGGATGTTGAAAAATTGGAGAACATTCAGAGCTGAGCCATGAGAATGATTAAAGGATAGGAAAACAAGCTTTATAGCTCAATTTATTTAGCTTATCAAAGAGAATGTTAAGGACCAGCTTGATCACAGGAAGTACTGACAAAGGGAACAGCAATTGGATAATAGAGGGGTCTTCAATCTAGTAGACAAAGTTGAAGTTAGCTAAAATTTGACTAGAAATATGATGCAAAATTTTAACAGGGAGAGTAATTAACCACTGGAACATTTTATGAAGGGTTGTGGTGAATTTTTTATATCTGGAAACTTTTAAATCAAGATTGGATATTTCTCTAAAAGATATGCTACAGTTCAAACAGGAATACATCCAGGGAAGTTCTATTACAATGTAATCAACCGCTCTCCTTGCTTTTGCCCTGGGCTACATTAAAACTGTTGCCTGCTAACCCACTTCCCCTAATAACAGGAAGTAAAAATATTGCCTAACCCTGGCGGACTGAGGGCACTATGTTTGACAAACAGCCAAAATCTGTAGTATCCATTAAAAAGCTGTTTAGGATAGTCCACTGCTTTCACTACTACCACACCTCTCCTCTTGCGGTCCACCATTCCAACCACAATTGTCCAGAACTATGATGGGGTTAGGTTGTCCTTTGAAGGTAGTAAGGCAGCAATCCCTGTCCCATAGTCATGGTTCTTTAAGAGCTGAGGAAGTCTGATATAGGCAAAGATCTGAGAAATAGGAGATATGGGTAGAGAGGAAGCAGTCCCGGAACCCAATAGGTACTTTATGGAGAGAAATTCATTACTGTTCCTTTAAGGACCTGGGATCAGGAGCCTTACAGAGTGGGGCAGGGCAAGACTCCCTTCTCACCCAACCAATGGGGGATGAGCTGGGGAAGGGGACTAGCATATATGCTGCCTTCTCCCTCATAGTGGGCAGATACCAGCAGGAGGAGGCTGCCTGTGCAACTCTATCAGCTTGAGGATGACTAGAGGAAAAGGGGCCAGCTGAAGGAGAAGCTGGTTAAGGCCTTGCTGCTGACCTATATTACAGCCCCAGATCAAGGAGGAGAGCTGGGAGATGCATATCTTAAAGGGAGAGACACAGGGGGCTGTCTGGAATACAGCCCCAGCTCCTGGAGGAGGCGGCGGATGCATTGCTCTTGTAAGAAGGGAAACTCAGAAGGGCTGTTTGAGATACAGCTCAGCATCTGTTACCTCCTGCCTGAAAAGAGCCTTTCCAAGGCATGTCACCTTATGGTGAGTTGTCTTACCTTTAAGACCTTGAGAACATGAACTTTTAGTACAGATACATAACTCAATTATTATCTATACCTACATTTCACAATGATTATGATGACCAGTGAGCAACTGGCTCTCAGTAGAGACCTCACATGCCACCTTTTGGTGAACGAATATGCATATATCTTACCAGGGAATCCCCGTGCACCTTCGGTGCCCTCTGCCAGGAACTAAGTCCCTTTGTCAAGCACTTCAAAGACCCCTGACCTAATCTGGCACTACAGGAAGGAGCAATTATAACACTAGTTATTGTGTGTTAGCTATTTCATGGGAAACTAAATGTAGGATGAGATTTGACAATCTTTTTTCCTGGTTTTACTCTGATTTTTTTTATCACTATCATCAAATATGGAGTCAACAACTATGTACTGAAGTGAGCTGAAAGATCTGAAATCACATGCACCTGCCAAGAAAACTGTAAGTAAAATTCCCTCCAACCTAATGGTTACTCTTTGGGTCCTTATTAAGTAAAGCATCTAAGCACATGCTTAAGTCCATCCCTGTTAGTATTTTAACACGTGTTTAAGTCCCAATGCTTTAATGAGATATAATAATGTGTTTAAAGTGAAATATATGCTTAAGTTCTTTGCTGAATAGGGATGTTTCAGTGAATCGGGGCTTTAGTTAATGCTGACAGTATAGCGAGCCAAATTGTGGCTCTGGATACATGGGGATAGCTCTCACCCAGGAGTCAGATTCTGATCCCCTTGAATTACCTTCCTTGCTCCACAGAAGACATTTGACTATTTAGGATTTCAGATTTCAAAATCGGCACCATAGACTTCAATTTGAGTAGCACACATGTATGCAAGAGCAGAATTTGGCCTATAATGATTCAAGTAACAAAAAACAAAACATGTTTAACTTGCTTTTTAACATAAAGAGCTATTAGATGCATTTTAGAGGCTGTTTTAGATCTACTCCTGAATGCAGTTCAGTTATTTCTTTGCTTTTATAAAAATATTAAAATTACCTTTTGTTAATAATTTAACAAACCCTGACTGCCGCAAAATGTCTGCCAACTAAAGAAATGCAATTTTATTCTAATGAAATTTACCATAGCCTGAATTCAAACTGAACCTAAACACATTTTTATTAAAATCAGCTTGCCATTAAATAAAGGATATATTTATTAAATGTGGGCGTTCGATAATCAGAATGGTTGCAAGCTGTGCTTTTTCATCCTAGATATTTACACCAACTCATTTTAGCTTCACGGCAACTGGGAAAGGAGCTCAATCCATAAAAATTAGTTTGGTGTAAAACTTGCACTTTTCAGACCCACTTTTGATTTGAGATTTTTATATTTGCTATATTGCAGGCAACATTAAAAGGTAAACAGCCCAAATACCCACCTGAGTAAACTGTAAATGTTTTTCTGTCATGCCATAATAATGATTACTTTCAAGGGTTGGCAGTTGACAGTCCAACACGGTGTAGGCGGGATGAGTGAAAGCTGCTTCTCCCGCCTTCAGGCTGCAATGTACAGCAGGTTAGCATGATAAACAAGAGCTGAGAGAACAGATATAGAACATTAAATTATTGTCATTGGCTACAGAAGTCTTAAGTTGTTCTTAGGTGTGCTTTTATTTTTTAGTAGGGTTTCAACAGGAGCAAACCTAGATTCATACACATGTAGCGCTGGAAGGGACCTTGAGAGACCGACCAGTCCATTCCCTCACCCTGAGGCAGGATTAAGTATCCGTAAATCATCCCAGACAAATGTTTGTCCACAGGGTTCTTTAAAATCTCCAGTGAGAGGGAATCCACATCCTCCCTAGGTAACCTGTTCCAGAGCTTAACTGCCCTTATGGTTAGAAATCTATTCTAAATCTGCCTTGCTCAATCATTGCCTTCTAACTAATCCCAATGAGGCTGAAGTTTTAACTACTCACTTCTTTTTTTCTTTTATTTTTTAAACTGATATTTCAGTGAACACATAAAACACAAAGAACAATATATTGTAAAATCAAACAATATTTAGTTAGATTGGAATTCACTCTCCTGCAGACAGCCTGCACAAAGACCTATCCAGAGACACTACTTAAATCCCAATTAATCCATGGGGGCCCAATCATAAGCTCTGTTGAGCTATGACAGTTTGCACCAGTTGACAATCAGCTCCTAAGTGATGAGCTAATTGGGTATATAAAAGCTTAAGAATTTCACCCCAAATACAGTACTTGGCTAGACTTAAGCATTTAGGCCTGATCCTGCAACAATGGCTTATGCAGTGCCTAAACTTTAGGCACATGAGCAATCCCACTGAAATCACAACAAAACCCTCTCAACTCAGATCTGGGAAGGTAACAAGCCAAATCCGTTCACCCACTGTATTATTTGTAGTATTTCTTCTACCCAAATTACCCTGTTAATTATTTGGGATTTCCAAAATTATTTATTATGTTATAATTATATGGAATGACCCCAGTCTTACTTCCACTGAAGTCACATAGGTCCAGATCCTGAAAGGTATTTAGATGCCTAACTTCCATTGAAATCTATGGGAATTAGGCACTCAATTACTTTTGAGAATCTAGGCCTTAGAGTTTTCCCATTGACTTCAATATGGACAAGACTGAGCCCTTGCCTCCATAACACTTTCAGTTTGGGCCTGATCCTCTTCTCATTGTTCTGGTTTCACATGTTTCTGTGCTGGTTTAAGTTGAATTATTCTTGATTTACACCAGTTTAAAGTGGGCCTACAATCCGGCTCTGTGGGTATGATAATCACTACATGGAGTTTCCTCCAATTCCATCCAAGACTCTTTCCAATCTAGCTTCTGCCCTTTGCACTCCACTGAAACCACTCTCTCCAAGGTGTCAAATGACCTTGTTCTAGCTAAAGCTCGGAACCAGTACTACATTCTCATCCTCCTTGACCTCTCAACCATCCTTTTCTTCAAATCTTGTCTTCTCCTTTGGCTTCTGTGACTGTGTCCTCTCCTGGTTCTCCTCTCACCTCTGTAATCGCTCCTTCAGTGTGCCCTTTGAAGAGTCCTCCTTGTCTCCCCTCCAACTTCTGTGGGGTTTCCAGAAGGTTCTGTCCTTTCCCCCTTCTCTTTAACTGCCACACCTTAACTCTGAGTAATCTCATTCTCAAAACACAAATTTGGCTACCCTCTCTACGCTGAGGGCTCACAGATCTGCCTGTCTACTCCAAAACTGTCTCTTCTGTCCAAACTAAAATCTCAACCTCTCTCTCTGATATCTCCTCATGGACACGTAGCAATCGGTACATCAATCAATATGGCGAAAACAGAGAAACTAATCTTCCCTCACACCCCAAGCCCTCCCTGCTCTTGATCATTGTGGACAACAATGGTGACATCCTGCCTGTCTCCCAGGCCTGTAACCTGGGCATCATCTCTGATTTGGACCCCTCTCTAGTCCTAGCATTCAGGCTATAGCTAAATCTTGCAGATTATTTCTTCAAAACATCTCTAAAACAAGGCCTTTCTTATTAACGCAGATAGCTAAAGCTCTTGTCCAAGGTGTGATCATATCTCATTGACAACTGCAATTGTGCCCCATTCATATCCATTCAGAACCACTGGTTCTTAGCTAGTTCCATCCATCCTACTCATCTAAATCTCTTGAAAATGAGACAACAGTCTTCTAAATTACTTGGACTGTCCTTCAAACTTTTAAAACTAGTAGATCTCATTCTCTCCCTCTTCATTTTTATTCATAGACTAGAAGAGAGACACATTTTCCTGTTTTTTCACCTCCCAATAGATTTCTCAACTTTGAATGAATTAGTTCAAATGAAGAAAATATTCTCTCTGTGCCTGCAGAAGGGGCTACTGCTGACAAAAGCTGGTTTAGCACATTGCTAGCCCATTGTTTTGACCATGTCATCCCTGTTTTTGCTTCTCTCCACTGGCTCCCCCTTGTAAGCCTAACTTGACAAGAGTAACTTGACAAGAGTAACTTGACAAGAGTAAGACATCTTTTCTCAGTGGGCATAATTGGGAAGGTGTAAGGAAGATAAAGTTGTAAATAAGGGCATAATAAGCATTAAGCTGGAGTCAGTCTAGTGAAGACAGGCAGGAACAGGTCAATGGACAAGATAAACCTGGAATGTAGAGATCTGGTTATACATGGACAGAGCATATAGCATCAGGAATTGGTTCCTGAAAAGTAAACGCAGTCATGAAGTGCGTAATGCAGTCTATAGTCAGGAATGCAGGTGTTAGTAAAGATGAAAGATGTAAAGGGAAATCATGTCTTACTAATCTATTAGAGTTCTTTTAAAGGGTCAACAAACATGTGGACAAGGGGGATCCAGTGGACATAGTGTACTTAGATTTCCAGAAAGCCTTTGACAAGGTCCCTCACCAAAGGCTCTTAAGTAAAGTAAGTTGTCATGGGATAAAAGGGAAGGTCCTTTCATGGACTGAGAACTGATTAAAAGACCGGGAACAAAGGGTAGGAATTAATGGTAAATTCTCAGAATGGAGAGGGGTCACTAGTGGTGTTCCCCAAGGATCAGTCCTCAGACCAATCCTATTCAACTTATTTATAAATGATCTCGAGAAAGGGGTAAACAGTGAGGTGGCAAAGTTTGCAGATGATACTAAACTGCTCAAGATAGTTAAGACCAAAGCAGACTGTGATGAACTTCAAAAAGATCTCACAAAACTAAGTGATTGGGCAACAAAATGGCAAATTAAATTTAATGTGGATAAATGCAAAGTAATGCACATTGGAAAAAATAACCCCAACTATACATACAATATGATAGGGGCTAATTTAGCTACAACAAGTCAGGAAAAAGATCTTGGAGTCATCATGGATAGTTCTCTGAAGATGTCCGTGCAGTGTGCAGAGGCTGTCAAAAAAGCAAACAGGATGTTAGGAATCATTAAAAAGGGGATAGCGAATAAGACTGAGAATATATTATTGCCCTTATATAAATCGATGGTATGCCCACATCTTGAATACTGCGTACAGATGTGGTCTCCTCATCTAAAAAAAGATATACTGGCACTAGAAAAGGTTCAGGAAAGGGCAACTAAAATGATTAGGGGTTTGGAACGGGTCCCATATGAGGAGAGATTAAAGAGGCTAGGACTCTTCAGCTTGGAAAAGAGGAGACTAAGGGGGGATATGATAGAGGTATATAAAATCATGAGTGATGTGGAGAAAGTGGATAAGGAAAAGTTATTTACTTATTCCCATAATACAAGAACTAGGGGTCACCAAATGAAATTAATAGGCAGCAGGTTTAAAACAAATACAAGGAAGTTCTTCTTCACACAGCGCACAGTCAACTTGTGGAACTCCTTACCTGAGGAGGTTGTGAAGGCTAGGACTATAACAGCGTTTAAAAGAGAACTGGATAAATTCATGGAGGTTAAGTCCATTAATGGCTATTAGCCAGGATGGGTAAGGAATGGTGTCCCTAGCCTCTGTTTGTCAGAGGATGGAGATGGATGGCAGGAGAGAGATCACTTGATCATTGCCTGTTGGTCCACTCCCTCTGGGGCAGCTGGCATTGGCCACTGTCGGTAGACAGGATACTGGGCTAGGTGGACCTTTGGTCTGACCCGGTACGGCCGTTCTTATGTTCTTATGCATATAAGGAAAAGTTTTGCTGGGTAACTTTGGATTTATGATGTACCCTGCATTTGAGTCTGGCCAGCTTGGGCAGTGTGTTGCAGCATGCCAAATAAAGGTACCTGAATGAGGAATTCTGGAGTCAAACTGAGTTTTTGGAAACCGAAGAGGAAGAAGATCTTGGGGATCCCAGCATCCTGTCTCTAGCTCATCAAATACAAGCTGCTTGTCTTCACTTTCAAGGCCCTTCATGGGATATTTCCTCTCAATCTATCATCTCCCATTTGCTATCAAGCTGCCAGTGTTTGCCTCTGATCAGCCCATGGTGCCAGCCTACATCACCCACTTGCTAAATTTTCAAACAAGTACTTTCATGCTTTCTCCAAAGCTACCCTTCCCACTTGGGAGAAGCTTCCTGTAAACATTTGCAAAGCTACCTTGTGATGTACCATCAACACTCTCCTCAAAAATTTCCTTTGCTGTGATGCCCACAAAAACCTTGACAAGAGTTACGCTATTGGTGTTCTGAGACCACTGCCTAGCATGCTGACCAATATTATCTCAAAAAGAACAGGAGTACTTGTGGCACCTTAGAGACTAAGAAATTTATTTGAGCATAAGCTTTCGTGGGCCTACGAAAGCTTATGCTCAAATAAATGTGTTAATCTCTAAGGTGCCACAAGTACTCCAGTTCTTTTTGCGGATACAGACTAACACGGCTGCTACTCTGAAACCTAATATTAGCTCATTGTTTCCTTGTACTCCCCCATCAGTCGGTCTATATCCATCCCTTCCCTCCTCATTTTTATTCATAGACTAGAAGAGAGACAAAATTTCCTGCTTTTTCAACTCCCAATAGATTTTTCAACTTTGAATTAGTCCAAATGAAGAAAATATTCTCCCTATCCCTGCACAAGTGATTACTGTTGTCAAAAGCTGGTGTAGCACATCAACAAATTCTGGCTCCAACTGCTTAGCTAGTGACTACCACCAATTGAGTGGTGGGACTGTCTTTAAAACATCATCAGCAAATATATACTGCTTTAACAGTTCATCTCCAACCCTGTTACTTATGATGGTTAGCATGACTGAGGGGTGATTATTAGATGACCATGTCATAGCAGCATCTTCTTCTTCAGCAGTTAGGCATCTACCCTGGTACTCTGGGTTGATAATATTGGGAAGAAAGTGAGGTGGTGTAAGTGCATGATCCATCCGCTTCTTTACTGCCTGCACTTTAAGTTTGTTGGGTATTTCTTTCTTCCATGTCTCTTGAAGTTCTTTCCAGATTTCATCAGCTTCAGCAATACAGCACCAATCTTTCTTTAGTTTCTCTGAGGCTATGGAAATAGGTTTCAGCATATCATCTACTTCTCTTTAGTCCAATGTTGAGTATTTTGGCTGCGATAGTTCCATCAATTTTGTCATGGTTTACTTCACAAATTGTAATGAGAATAGGCCAGTTCTTAATAAATAGTTCAAAACACTCACCAACTGATTTCTATTGGACATCCTGGGGGAGAATTAGGCCATGTCTACACTTATAAGTTTACAGTGGCACAGCTGTACCCATACAGCTGTGCCGCTATAAGATCACTCATGTAGTCACATTATGAGGAGGGAAGAGCTCTCCCATCGACATAATAAAACCAACTCAATGAGTGGCAGTAGCTATGTTGGCAGAAGACACTCTCTTGCCGACATAGCGCTGTGCACATGGGTGCTTATGCCAGCAAAACTTATGTCACTCAGGGGTGTGTTTTTATGTCACCCAGGGGTGTGTTTTTTCACACCCCTGAGTGACAAAAGTTTTGCCAGCATAAGTGCTAGTGTAGACATGGTCTTAGTTTGGATCCTTCCGTTCTCTTCAGTGAAGCTGACACAAAGTGGTTGTTACATAAGTATTTGGAAATTTCAACAACATTTTCCTTTATTCCTCGAGCTGTACTTATGTTTTTGATTAAAAGATGCACCAAATGAGCACTGCATCCATATGTTACAAGTTTCAGATTCCCTTTATTATCTTTTTCTAGATTTCTTTATTGTCATCTTTGGTACTTTTGCAGCATTGTCTGCAACAAATCTATGTGCTTGAAACTTGAATTTTTGTACAGTTTGTTATAGCTTTTACTGCTACTTCCTTTAAGCATTCTGATTTATGAGCATTTTCTGATGTATCCAATTGTTTCTGTAAGATAAACAACCCCATCTTCTGTTGTCACACAAGGACGTATTACTAGATCATTGTGTGCATTGTTCCACCCATCAAAACGCAGATTAACAAATTTCCTGTCAATGTTCTTTGCTCACTGTTCAGCTTCCTTCTCATACGCAGCATCCCGCAATCTTCCAGCAATGTCTGTTCTACCGGGTGAGTGTAGTCTGGTGGTAATGATTGAATTGCATCAATGAAATGTTTGTTTTGAACAAGACAAAAGACAGATTTTTTTTTTAGTTGCAGCACTGCTGGTGGTACCAGCAGATGACTCTGAAGTTGTAGATATTGCACATAATGAATGTTCATAATCCCTGATGTCTAAACTGAACCCAGAAACAAAATGGTAAAAAAGTGGCTCTCACTCACTATTATTCAGTGCACTGCTTTAAAAAAAATGTAGATTGTAAATGAAAGATTCCTCCTACTGCAGCTGTTTGTACCACCGTTTAAATGATATAATTTATTCTAAACCCAGTTTTATAGGGAGAGTTAATAAATCACAAAGGTTTAAATAGATTTCGATGATCTTTATCTCTAGCAACATACTAAAGAGCTTGAAAAAACATTCTTAAATGTTAAATTCATAAATGCCTAATAAAACTTTGCTTTTAAACAGGAAAACTTCACCTAGGATGTTAGAGTATATTGAGTAATAAAAAAATCATTTCAGAAGTCCAGCAGTAATAGTGAAAACATAGTTGATTAATACTCCCACAAGGATATTAGTTATATTTCGGAAACAAACATTTTGAAATTCATAAGTAAGTTATCCACCCAAAACAGAAATTTATGACAATAATCTAAATGATCACCTACTAGCATAAAATGGCAAGGTAGGCAGTGCATAAGAATGATGCAAAAATAAGTTTACTAACCACGTGATCAAGATTGTTCACCCACATTCACCTCATCATGCTCAAAGTTATTGCCTTCTGAGGAGCGTTTTTCATAATGTTGGTTCATTCTGGCCTTGCATCTCTTTGTTGCCCTGGTTACATTTGGCACAAGTTCGTTTTTTTTACCCGGGGTACAGGAATTTCTTTTAAAAATATTCCCAAATAGGGTCTTTTTTATAACCTGCAGCTATGGCATCTTTTTTCCCTTCTCCAGATCCCAGGTTTTGAAATCAACACAAGAGGCTGCACTCTGAGGAATGTTGTCCTTTCTTCCCACAGTGTCCTGCTTTGACACCAGTGTTGCTCCTTTCTGGTTGTGCGTTCTGCTCCTTCTTCCTTGTTACATTACTCCCCCAGGAAAACATCAATCCAAGACTTCTGCTGTATAACCCACATGCCATTTGCACTGCGGTATTTTATTTAATTAGAGACAGAGAAGGAGGCAGTTGAGAAATTAATGGATTTCTCTCTTTTTTTTTTTTTATCTCTGTCTACATACACATGCAAGGAGACAGAGAAAGGCCATCTATTTGCGGTGCCCAGAACTATCCGGAAGCAAGGGCTGGTAATTACTGGGCAGATTAGTGTTTTTCCATGAGCTGGAGAGCAAATTTCCATGGTGAAGTCATAAATATTCAAAATTTGAGAAGTAAGCCAATCAGAGGTCAGGTAAGGAGAAGCTATAAGAAAGGAGTATGAGAGCATCCTGGTGGGCTCAGTGGATGATCCTGAGGAGAAACATGATGGTGTCTCCTAGAGTTAGGTGCTGGGTCCCAACACCTGTAGTGACTTAGCCACTCTCTTGCACCAGTAGCGCATCACTGGGACACCACAGGTTCAAACCCTTACATGACTTATTGTGCCATATTTATAAAGCTTGACTTCAAAAGTTAGTTATTTCTCCCCTGATTTTTTCTTTATATAGCAAAGCAGCCTGTAACTCAAAGTGTTTGACAGAGGCTCAGTCATGGAATCAACATATTTATTTTTATTTAAAATGTTGTAAGAGATTTTATAAGAAATTCTGGTTTCATTTTAAACAGGTTTATTTTTAAAATGAGACACAACAATTTAAATAAAATCAAAACAATGTGATTTAAATTTTAAAAAATGACTTAAATTTTAAAAATCTTGGATTTTTAAAAAATCATTGATTTTTATCTACCCTGGAGACATAGGCCTAGCACATAATGAACATCAAAGCCATTCTAAGTAATAAAAGGGTAGATAACTTAAAAGATGATATAGCAGACTTAAATTTCTATCTCAGTTCAGAACCCTATAATTATCTATCAGCAGCTGAAAGACCCAGAATAGAAAACCATTCAAAAGTAGAAGCCAAAGAACCATGCAAGGTTTTAGAAGTAACCCACTTCTAATAATATCATGGCAATAAATCAAGCCAGTACAACTTCTCAGTATCACTTAACCGTTTGTTTGCCTGTTTGTAGAACTAATGGGTAATTACATCTTTCCTCCAGCATTTTTTTCTGGGAATGAACCATCAGCCACAGTGGGGTTATCCAAAAATGTCATCGAGGCTAAAATCACTTCCCTCTTAAAATGAAAAATGTTGCTACATCAGCCTACAAAGCAGCTAGTCTTGGGCATATACAGGTATAACCCGGTTAGTATTTGGAAACAAATATTTATCTGACCCAAGAAACGATTTCAAATTCAAATTCTGAATGTTTTAATATATAAGAACACTGGTATTTGAAAGTTACTAGTTAGGAGAACTGCCACTCAGCTGCATAATTTACTACTAGAAAGAAGTTCAGTGTAGAGGAGACTGTCACTAAACAGAGGAGGTTCATTTATACTAATTCACAGAAATATTAAGATAAATGTTTTGTCTTCTGCATGTGTCTTTATCATATTTATGGAAGTGTACCTATCACCCAGGTACCTGAGTAAAATAAAGTGTGCTGCTTGCGTAGAGCTAGAATTCAGGATGTGATGGAGTGTCTGCAGAGACTGATCAAGCCCTTGGACCACTACCTCTTCCTACTTTTCCATGTGGGCACCAGTGATACTGCAAGAATGACCTTGAGCGGATCCCTGCAGAAGATGCTCTTCCCTCTCTTCGTTAGGTGGATACAAGCTCTTCCTAATAATCATTCTTCCTGGAACAACACCCCATGGTTGAAAAATCCAAAGCCCTCTCTCCGACACCACCTGCGCAACCAGGTATTTACTTCCACAATTTGATGGTCCCTACCTGGGCCTTTTCCTTCCACACGGAGGATGGACGAAAACACGACGTGCGCCTGAAACTCCTTTATCCTTCTTCCCAGAGCCACATAGTCTGGCTGATTATTCCCCTCTTGTCAGCACTGGTGAGGCCACGTCTGCAGTATTGTGTCCAGTTTGGGGCCTCCCACTACAGAAAGGATGTGGACAAATTGGAGATAATCCAGCGGACGGCAATGAAAATGATTAGGGGGCTGGAGCACATGACTTATGAGGAGAGGCTGAGGGAACTGGGGTTATTTAGTCTGCGGAAAAGAAGAGCAAAGGGGGATTTGATAGCAGCCTTCAACTACCTGAAGGAGGGTTCCAAAGAGGATGAAGCTTGGCTGTTCTCAGTGGTGGCAGATGACAGAACAAGGAGCAATGGTCTCAAGTTGCAGTGGAGGTCGTCTAGGAAAAACTATTTCACTAGGGGGGTGGTGAAGCACTGGAATGGATTACCTAGGGTGGTGTTGGAATCTCCATCCTTAGAGGTTTTTAGGGCCCGGCTTGACAAAGCCTTGGCTGGGATGATTTAGTTGTGGTTGGTCTTGCTTTGAGCAGGGGATTGGACTAGATGATGTCCTGAGGTCTCTTCCAACCCTAATCTATGATTCAGTGATCTCAAAGAACTTCCAGCTACAGATAAATAACCTTCATTTCTTCTTTGTTTGATGGTCCTAATGTATATTCCCCATGTGGGAGTTTAGTTTAAAGCAGGGGCCAAACAGAAGGTGTGTGCATAAATGCAGATGTTATCGTGGTCTGTACGACTGCTGTCCACCCAGCTGTATCTGTAGTAGAAGCCTGAATCACAGTGGACTCTGGAGATAACTGATGGTGTTGTGATCAAAAGGTGAAATGCTTCCATTTGGCTAAATAACATTTTCTGGTTGAATCCTTCCTTCTCTGGTTGAGATTGGATTGAAATGCTACTGAGCATGAACACTCTGCACATAATGTCCATTCAAAAACCTTGAGTTGCTGTGGCCCCAGGTTAGGATGCTTGAGCATGCCATTGTGTTGCATCAGCAGAGCCAGAAATGGTCATCTGTCAGTAGGCAGCTGGGTCAGAATCCTCAGGAGTTCTGAGAACCAGAACTGCCTTGGCCAGTTGGACTCAATGAGGAGGCCCCAAGTCCTGTTGTGATGGATCTTTTGCAGGAATTTTGGTATCAGTGGGATGGGAGGGAAGTCATATCTGAGGTGGTCCATCCTGGGGTAAAAGAAGGTCATTGTCCTTCAAGTCTCAGCCAGAGTCACTCTGGAACAGTACAGGAGAAGTTTCCTGTTCTCTTGCAAAGCAAAGTGATCCCAGGATGGTGTTCCCTATCAGTTGAATATGTCATTGAGAACAGAATTGTGAATCTCCCATTCATGGTCTCTTGAAAACATCTGCTGAGACTGCAAGGGAGTTCTGTGTGCCTGGTAGATATACTTCAGAGAGAGTGATATGATATCTGATACACCAGTTCCAGAGGTCAACCATCTTTACACACAGGGGGCAGGGATCTTGTTCCCCCCTGCTTGTTTATGCAGAAGGCAGTTGTCATATTGTCCAACATTACTTGGATATGACAGAATTGGATGAGTGGGAAGAATGCGTTGCAGGCCCAATGGACCATCCTTAATTACAGTAAATTAATGTGCATCCTGGCCTCTCAAGGGGTCCAAGTAGCTTCTGTAGTGTTATTGTTCATATGAGCTCCCTAGCCAAATAGGGAGGTGTCTATGACTAAAGTCACCTTAGGAGTAGGGGCGAGGAAAGGAAATCCCACTTCAACTTTCCCCAGCTTTGTCCAGCAGGTGAATGAGGCCAAAACCTTGTCTGGAATTGTTACTTTGGCATTTATGTTGCTTTTTTTCTGGTGAGTAGGTGGTCTGTAAGCAGTGGAGATGAAGCCTGTCAAATGATGTAACATGACCAAGGAGGGAAAAGCAAGCCCTGATTATGGTTTGAGGTCAAGGACGACCTGTTTTATTATATAGCTCATGACATGGAATCTCTTGGTTGGAGATTCCGCCACCACTACTGAAAGGAGCTTTGTGATGACCCTGGATGCCATAGCTAGTCTGAATAGAAGTACGCTGAACTGGAAGTGGTCCTGCCCAATGAGGAATCTCAGGAACCTTCTGTGGGATAGGTGAATATATATATGCAAATAAGTGTCTTTCATGTCAAGGGCTGCAAATCAAATGCCCTTTTCCAGAGAGGGAATTATTGATGCCAATGTGACCGTGTGGAATTTGAATTTTCAGATTAATATATTCAGTTGGCATAGGTCAAAAATCAGTCTCCATCTTCCTGATTTCTTGGGGACCAAGAAATATGGGGAGTAGAAACTCTTCCTCCCATGTTGAGGGGGCACTAATTCTGTGGCGCCTTTCTGGAGAAAAGAGTTTACCTCTTGATGCAAAATCTCCTTGTCAGAGAGGTCCCTGAAAAGGGGTCAGAAAGAGGATTTGTGGTGGGGAGGCGAGAAACTGATTGAGTAGCCTCGGTGGATGATGTCTAGAACCCACTTACCTGTAGTTATTGCTGCCCAGATGAGAGCAAAGTGGGTAAGGCAACCATCAAAGGTATGGAAAGAAATGAGGTCTGGCATCATTGTCAGGACTGGTCTTTGACCATAGCATCAAAAGAACCCGTTGGATGGTGGGTGGAGTTGGGTGGTGATTGTAGAGGCAGGAGCAGCTGCATAGCTGAGTCGTTGAGTCCTTTGCTTCTTATATGGACGTTCACATGAGCATTGGTGATAGAATGTCTGAGGAGGTGGTCTGGATCAATAGGGTTGCTTATGGTGCTTCCTTTTCAGGGTCATGGTGTAAATGCCCAGGGAGTATAAGGTTTTCTAGAGTCTGTTAGAGTATACTAAGACTTGTTGGTCTTTGCATTAAAAAGTTAAACTCATCAAAGGGAAGGTCCTCAATGGTATTCTGGACCTCCCTGGGGAACCCCAAAAATTGCAACCACACCTCATGCCTCATGACTACAACTGTGGCAAGAGCTCTAGAGACAGTATCAGCTGTGTCATCTGCTGCTTGAAGTGATGTTTTGGCCACCAGCCTGCCTTCATCAATGAGGGCTTGGAAAAGAGCCCTGTTTTCCTGGGGAAGTTTGTTTTTAAAATCTGTATACTTGGCATAATTAAGGAAATCATATTTTGTTAACAACACCTGGTAGTTAGTGACTATGAATTGGAGACTAGCCGATGAGAATACTTTCCTACCCCAAAGGGCGAGGCTTTTAGCACCCTTGTCTGGTGGGGTAGTCTTGGAGTACTATGCCCTGGACCATTCTGTACCTGCTTGCACAACTAAGGAGTATCAGATGGGAGAGTAAGAACTCTGCCCCTTTAGCTGATATGAAATACCATTTCTCCGATTTTCTTGGGGTAGTGACCCAAGAGGCAGGGGTGTGCTACACTGATCTGACAGGTTCCAAGATGTCTTGGTTAACTGGAAGGGCCCTCCTCAAAGGGCCAGAAGGCTGGAGTATGTCCAATAGACCCTGTTGTATATCTTAGACCTCTTTGAGAGGTATTTGCAACTTAGTTGCCACCCTCTGCAACAACTCCTGGTACAGTTTGTGGCATCGAGTGGATAGGGAAATGATGGATCCACCTCCTCATCCGGTGAGAAGAATGACATGCCAGTTGGATCCAGTGGATCTGACTTGATCGCTTCATCTTCCACAAATTCTGACAAATCTGGTTGTCATTGGCTGGGAGAGGAAGGTCAGTGTGATTCCTGCATGGAGCCCGGGCATCTGCTGTATGGCTCCCATGAACCTCAATAAGACCAGTAGAATCTGACCAGAGAGAGAGGACCTCAGGGCTTTGGGTACTAGTGATCCCCTGCATAGCTGTATTCAGAAAGAGATGGGTGGTTCCAGTACCTTATTCGGTCTCTGACTGGGCTTGTTTCCCTTGGGGAGGATGCCTCATCTGGAGCATCAGATTCACTTGATGAGATGATAGACTCCGTTTCTACCAGTGGCACCAACAGTACTGGTGGGGGATATTAGTTGCGTAATTGGGGGTGATATTGTCCACCTCATGGTAGTTTCCGGGGGCATAGTGATGACTCTAAGAAGAGCTGGACCTGATAGCAGGGAAAAATTGTGGGTAGGAAAAAGCAAAGATATCCTCCAGTGAGATACCCTCCTCTGGGAGACTGCTGAGGAGGGTACCAGCATATCTGAGTCATCTGACAATCTTGTGTTCAGGGAATACCACAGGGTGAATGTCAGAGCTGACAAATGGGATCCCAGCATTGAACTCCCAGGCAGAACTGTTGGGTACTGCTCCTTAGGTTTGTAGGGTGGAGCCAGAACCATTGGATCCTTCTTCTTTTGCACCTCTCCTTCTTGGACAGAAGGCTTATGCAGGCCTAATTCTTTAGGACCCACATGCAAGGGTTCACCTGACTTTGACCAAGATGAGGAGGGATGCTTTCCTTTAGAGACAGATCTAGACAGAGATCTGTCCTTATGTCTATGTTCACATCCCCTACTCTCATGAAAGGGTTTCACTGTCTGAGGCCATTGTACAGAGGGGTGTGCCCAGCCTGAATCTGAATGGAGTTTCATAGTCTGCTCCATGAGGTGTTTCCACAGATGTCACTCTCATCCTTCGTGACTTCAGGGCGGAAGGAGTGGCAGGTGTTGCGCTTGGTGGCAATATGAGCCTCCCCAGGGCAATAAAGGCAGCACTCTTGGTCATGACTGACTGGGAAGGAACAAGGGCAGAAGACACAGTTCTTGAACCCTGGACATCTTGGCATAGCCCCTCTTCAGAGGGAGAAGCACCCCACGGTGGAGAGAACTAAACTATGTTAACTATAAAACCACTAAAATATTAAACTATGAAACTATTTACAAATTGTATTCATAGGTTCACAGAAGAGGAAGATCGAAGCAGACATGGAATTTCGACCCAGGCCAAGTGGCAGTAAGAAGGAATTGGAGAAGCTCTGGTCTGAACTGCCCTTTTTGCCCTCTATTCAAAGCACGAGCGGAGATCTATTGTGCATGTGTGAATCAACAGACACTGCTCACTAAACATGTCCAAACTCTGGGGTCTGGGGTTCATGCGTACCCTTGTGTGAAATACACATAGGGACTATGAGTTGAAAAGCAGTCAATACATTCCCACACTTTCATAACCCTATATAGCCATGCATGGACCATCTTAATAGCCAGGTCCCATATTTATAAAATTATTACAGATTAATGCCACCTTCTCCACAAAAGTGCATTAGTTAAAGTGCATTAAATCCCTGTGTGGATGCTCTGATTCAGAAGTAAAGTGGCCTTAGTTTAGTTAGGCTTACCCTTCTTTGAAGGAGGATTAAGCTAAAATGAACTAAAGCCACATTACTCCTGAGTCAGAGTATCCACACAGTGTTTTAATGTGCTTTAACTTCACACCCCAGTTAATTTGGCTTCACTTTCCTCATTGTCCTTGTGCAGACATGCCCTCAATTTCCCTATTTATAAAATGGGGATAATGATACATACCTCTTTTGAAAAGGACTTTGAGATCTATGGATGGAAAACCCTAAGGTTACATCTAGTTTACAGGCTAGGGGTGTGATTCCCAGCTTGTGTACATCTACTTGCCTAGCTCAAAGAGAGCTAGCACGAGTCTAAATAGCACCATAGCTGTGGTAGCATGGGCAGCAGCAGCACAGCTGAGGAAGGCTGAGGACATACCCACAGGGTTCAGGTGGGTTTGTACCTGGCCCACCTCAATTGTGCCACCTCTGCCCATGCTACCACAGCTGCACTACTATTTATACTCGCACTAGCTCCCACAAAGCTATTGCAAGTATGTGTATGCGAGCTGGGAATCACAACCCCAGCTAATAGTGTAGACATAGCCTGAAAGAACTACATATTCATTTTGCAGTATCTGTTGTGCATGTGCAAATTGAGATTTGATTTGGCCAAATTGAGATGGAGTTGCCAGATGTCAAGCCTGACGCCAAATGAAAATGCTTGAGCTGTTCAAAGAACAGATGGAGGAGAGAGGGGGACAACACTACTTAATTTTTTAAAATGGCTGAAAACTGTTTTTGCTGAAACTTTAAAAAAGGGAGCCAGCGATTAGCTAGGGCAAATGTCAGCCTACACAGGTAAAGTTTGTCCAAGCTGTAAGCAACTGAAAATGGAAAATGTTAGGCATTGTTAATAGAGAGGTGATGACCACTCCACTGTCCTTTCTGTAACATTTCATGTTTACTATAATATAGTAGCATGAAAATGTGAAGAGGTATTTCTCACCGTCATTGAAATAAGCAGGTACCTTCATCTTTCTTCAGAGAAGCAGCATATTCCTTCCTGCTAGAGCTGCTAGTCATAACGAAGTCATTATGCCCCAAGTAGCCACTTCATTAAATGATATTGAAAATAGCTTCAGAGGGAGCTGAATAAATCACTCTCCAGGATGGAAACAAACTGTAACACTAGCCAGTACATAAGAAATAGAGAAGAAAGCACTTACGTCCTGCAGTACTTTATCTTAGCACTTTCCAAGATACTACACAGACATTCTACCAGAGTGATAGCTGATGTCTGGTTTGTACAGGGAGAGCTGGGCCTCCCTGTACACAGGGTGTACCAACTTCATGCACTGGCAGATGCTGCTTAGGAGCAGAGAAAGAAATTCAAGGCCAAAAAGCAATTTGAAATGATACAGCCCTAGAGAATTATCTGATAACAAAAGGCTGGAAGCGTGAATTACTTTGAGCCAGAAAAAACAGAAGCCCTTTTTTATATAATACATAGAAGATTCTAAAACTGTGACACTTCACACTCTTATTAAATGTTCAGTATTTATGTCAGCACTGAACAGTTATAAAAATGTTTAGAAAGATGCAATATAAAAATTGATATTTACTTTGTTATTACTGTATGTCATAACAGGAAAGTAATGTCAGGAGAGTACATATAAGAAAGTGATAGCAAAGCACAAAATAAAAAAAACATCTTATTATTCACTTCGGGGAATATAAATAGCTCTCACCATGAAACTGTCAAGCCCCTGAATATGAGTGAAAAAGCTTTGATGGCTCAAATGCAGCAAAATATGCCAAAGACAGAATATGCCAATTAATAAACCACCAGAGCTTTGTGTTCATGTCATCAGAAGTCCTTGATGGCGTAACAGCCCTATCCTGTACAAGATGGTGTACTATACATTATTCTGCGGCTGCACATGGGACAAAGTGACATGTATGAGAAACCAATGGAAGGATGTGGCATCAGGAGGGTCAGGATTATAAAGGAATGATAATTACACAAAGAACCAAATCACAGAAGGGCTATTATCTGTTTAAATGGGCAGGTGAAAAAGATACAATTAGAGCTAACTTCTCTGTTCTTTCTCTCCCTTCCTTTGTATTTGGAATACCACACTTGAGAGCTCATGGGGGCCAAAATGAGCATTGATTGTGACTTCCTTGACAATTTAAAATGATTAACATTAAAAAATAAGAATGTCCAAATTAAGCAACAATGAATGTCTTCTGGCAAAAAGGCACAAGCAGTGGCAGGCATAGCGCCTGCCACAATAAAAATACAACCATCTGCCAACATAAGATGCAGTGGAGGGATCCTTAAATACTATGTGGTATGACAGTGCACATCCCTCTCAATACAGGTTGAAGGAACAGGTCTAGAATCTATCCAGAGCCAAGTAATGGGATGTCAGCTTGGTTATATTGTGATGGAGGTAGTTTAAAAGTATGACAGAGGCAGAAGTTGGTGAGTTGGATGGAAATGGAAAGTGATGAAAGAGCTAAACCACTGTACATTTCTGTCTTTGCCCTAGGTAAAAATGTGGAGTAGAGTCTCTTCCCCAGAGTTTAGAAGGACCTAAAAACCTGATAGCTGATCACCAAACCAACTACACTGGATATAATGGAATATTTAACATACGGAAAACAAAACAATGCAGTATAAAATGGATGCATTTGATAACAAGTTTTTCTTGTGTAGTGGCATCAATATCTTTTGAATTGGCAAGAAACATAGGGACCGATTGCTCTTACCTCTGCCGTGAGATTTCTGGGCAGAAAACTGTCAGATCATAGGAATCCTAGGACTATTTTTATCGCTTATAAGCCCTTTGCAGTAAGAAAAAAGATTTTATCTTGTGCAAGCGGGACTCCTTTGAGGCTTGTTAATTCTAAAATTGGGATCTCTTCAGATTACTCTTCAGATCTCATGAAGAACCATCAAAGCTTCACTAGAAAAAAACAACAGATGTGGGACTTAAATTCGTTGTTATTCCCAGGGACATTTTGTTTGACCTTTGGTAATCAGACAACCCAGAGAAACCAAGACTCAAAGGCAACATAAGAAGTCAGAGGTCTCAGAAAATGCCCCAGAATCCTTACTTCAAGATTCAGTTTGGGAATAGACTAATACCTATGGACTTTCTTTTCAAAGCTCACTTTTATGTGTAATCCCGACAACAAACTCTTTGCTTCACATTGCCTTGCTTGTACCTTCTCAGGTTTTTTCTATGTAGGAATCCTATTATTTTAATAATGGAAATTACTACATTTTGAGCCTAATTATTTCTTTATAAATATGCATATTTTGAGAGACAGATCCTCTCGCTTAATCATCTAGTATGAGCCAGATAGACTGATATTGAGGCTGCCAGAGCAAAGTTTAACTTCATTATCTTCTTATCATTAGAACATCATTTTATACTGATTCATAATTTTAGTTTTCCTTGTTTGGCCTGTTTTATGAAGGTGAAGGCCACTGGCAAATCTGTGCATTGCAGGAGGTGTGGGAGTATTTTCACAGACTTCAATGGGCATCAAGTCCCAAATTGTAAAGTATTTTTCTTTAAAATTAGCTATTGGGTGTTTGGACTCTTTAAGCAGTTCTTAGAACAATAGGCTAGATCCTCAGCTGATGCAAATCAGCATAGTTCCATTGATGATGCAGCTATGGAGATTCACATCCGATGAAGATATGGCCCAATATTCAATTTCAGTAATGTATGATAACCCCTTACTAATGTATGATAACCCCTTACTAAATGGATATGTATATCTTAATTACAAATAGCTCTTTGCTTGCTACTTTCTTCTCCCCCATTGACATACATATATTCACTTATTTTTTATATAATAGGTTTTATGAAGGAATGTAATGAACAATATTTTTAATGCTACCTATACTCAAATCAGCATCAAAATTTAAATTAATGGGATTCATTTTAATTACTGCTCAACCTGAGTAAGGGTGTTAGAATTGGACACAAAGTTTTTTTTAATAACCGTCTTTTTGTAAACTTTGAAAGAAGTTCAGCAATATGTCATTTCTCATGATATATATCCATTTGTAATCCTGTCCTGAAATTGTTTTCTGTATATTAGACAGCAACATATCTGCTATGGTTACACTTCAAAACACTCAATAAAACAAAGGCTTATTAAAAAAAAAAAGGTGACCAAGAGGGCTAAAATAGATAGAATAGGATAGAGACAGTGACTGAATCTTAGTAAGGATCACTACATTCAGAGGCAGAGGAATGTCTGTTATTAGGTAAGAGTGAAAGCAAGCAATCACGATGCTGATACTCCAGCAAACTTTGCCGAGTAACTGAGAAGGATGGCATGCTGTAAATATCAGGTGTATGACTGGGTAAAGGAGGATGACGGGTGACAGGGAAAGGAGTTTATATACATGAAAAATACTTTTTCTAAAAAACTGTTTAAGAATGAGATAGCCAAGATTGAAACAGTAGCTGATGATGTAAACAGAGCCTAAGTGGGAAGGATTTTGAGAAAAGAGTGATGCTGGCATTCTTGATGGTACCAGAGACGCTACCCATGAGCAATGGTTAGGAGGCAAGAGATGAGGAGGTATCAAACATCACCATAACTTTTTCTATCATCTTTAAGTTTCACATTTCTTTAAATGCAAAAAGAATTAGGTTCATTCAAGGTTGTGCTAAACTATCCAGATAGTTTGCAAAGTTCAAATTCATTAAAATAGCAATGCCTGAAACTCCCTGAATGTAATTCAAACTGTTCCAAGCCTAGAGCAAAGCCATTTTAATACATTTAAGCAAATTGTACTTCAAAACTGTTATTAGCACTGCCTAGCAACAGAACTAATTGCCTACCATAAACTCACTGCAAAACCTTAATAAATCAGGCTTTCATTTAACTAGAAAAGAAATTCCTTTTCAACTAAAAACACCAAAAGCTTATGTCCATCAATAACACAACATAAAAGGCCTTTCTAGAATAGCCTGTTTTAGGTATTCATTCATATTGGACTGCATATCATGGAGAAGGAATTACATTTATATCCAGCAAATAAGACGGTGCATGAGGCAAATCCAAATCTTTTTGTTTACATTTAAAATCCATCTCAAGTATCAGAATTTAGCTGATATAATTTGATTGGTTTATTTCCCTTTGAAAGTATGTGGATTCAGGTTTAGCTTGCAACTCTACAGCTCAAGTTTTTGTCAATATCAATAGTCATACACAGTGCAGCAGGAGCAACTTACATATGTCACTTCAAGCTGATGAAGCAGTCCTTAACATTGCCATTTCAAGATTCAATCAGGTGTCCATTTTGTTTAGATAACAGGGGAAATCACAGTCAGTTCAGTCTAGTTTACTTTGGGGATTGGGTAGACAAATGCTTAGAGATATAACAAAAAAATCAATTCCCAGCACTTTACTGAAGTGATAAAGCATATTCATTTTGAAAGTGTTTATTTACTGTAATATTTATCTGTCTACACTAAAATATTTAACTGTCTATAAAGCTCAATTATTGGGCCGGATTTTAATATTCTCTTCATCATTCTCACTTTTTATAATACTTTTTCATCATGGAAAGAGTTTTATAGGTATTTTTCCACCCATTGCCCCTTTCTATTGCCTTCTAGAGATGTCTCCTGCATCCCACTTTTCTGGGTGTGCCCTTTCCACAGTAAGTTTAAAACCTCCTCCAGTTTTGGATCCACATCCTCAAGGAGAAACAAATTTCTCAGTACCTGAGATCCTGCCATCACATCACTAGTTTTCTGATTCTGTTTCTTTAACCAAGGGAGACTGGACGGGACTTGTTTCAGATCATATTGTTCAGCTCTGTATGAGAGAATGGTGATGTGTGGAATGAATGGAAGGTTGCTGAGTGATGCAAGATGTTCCTACCCCAGAGACTGACTCAGCAGCACAGCCAGATTAGATAGTCCAGGTTTAAGGATAGAATCCAATTTTCCTACACAGCAGTGCAGGGCACACTGGCTCTGCACCATCCCCAAATGACAGCATATTAAAAAAAGGAATAATGCTGTAGGTTTTTTACAAGAGCTTTTATCTTTTTTATTTTATTTTTTTGTTTTACTATTTTATAGGCAATACATAGAGGCACATACAGGTCTCTGAGACAAGAAACCTCAAATCTGAGATCTCAAATTGTCAGAAAAATTATATATGTTTTAACTTCACACTCATGTGTAAATTGAAGTATTTGAGTGACTGTTCGCAGGATCAGGGTCTGTATGATGAACAGGACAAATAAGGACATTATAAACCCCAAGGAGGGGTGTGATGAAGGATGTGGATTACAGATATTTCATCCTATAAATTTAAGCATCCCTGTATGTAGGTGATTAAAAAAAACTGAATTATATATTATATATTTAAAATATATGCATGCATTTGTTGCAATAGGGCTTTTTATTGTGTATTGCAAAGCTTATATTAAAAACATTCTGAGTTAAGGCAAAGGTGGTTAGAAACCCATATATTGTGCCATGCTGCATTGAGAATGAAAGATTTCTATGTTAATTCAGACAAACTTGTTATTTATAGTGAAAAGAAATGTGGAAGGCTGGAGTTTCATCAGATATTTTCCCTCACATTTCACATTTTGACCTGTTTGATTATTCATTTAGCATTCCCAAGCCTTTTTATGATACATGTAATACCGTATGGGAGCAGCTATCTACAGGTTTTAAATTTATTATCTCAAGCCACACAAAAGGACTATAAGATAACCTCTTCCCCTAGCATTCTGTCATGACTGATAGTGGCTTTAAACATTCTATTAATGAAAAATAGTAGAGCTCTGCTGAATGAGACACAAGCTTTTTCTAAAGAGTATGTTGGTATTGCAACAAACCAGAGGAGGGAGAGGGAGGGGAGAAGAGGAGAGCTAGGGGATGGGATGGAATAGGATGGAAGGAAGGGTCACTGTACTTTGGAAAATCAGCTAACAAAGTATGAAATGTAAAAAGCAAAAATTCCAAAATGTGAAGTTATTTTAAACCAAGTAGTGCCTTGGAAGGCATTCCAACATGACTCCTGCTGACAGTGACTGAGACTGGACTAGCTATGAGCTTCCCTGCAGCTACAGTTGTCCTATATAATCTGCTTCAAGGTCAGCAGTGAGTGTCAAAAAGTACACACGTCTCCTTCAAAAAATACACTCTTTTTTTTCTAACATACTAGACACATTTTTTTATTCATCTCTCAGCAAGTGAGAGGGATGCTTATGCCAGGTGAAAATTATTCAACAGCAGTGAAGGTCAGGAGCTGAACAGATTTGTTTTAAAAAAAAATCTCAGCACCACCTTTGTAATCCACTGAGAGAAAAACAACGAGAATCGGAGTGCTGTGAAAATTCATTCTACTACATTATTAATTTGCCCTCCTCCCCACTATCAACATACATACTGTAACACCATCTTCACACGGATTCCATGCACTTGCCTCTAAGATAGGCCTCTGGTTTCTGGGCAACAATCCTTGAGCTTTAAGCAGGAAATATGCATCTGTCTTGTGGGGGTTCTCCAGTAGGACAATTCTGGTACCAGACTGAATGTTTGGTATTTCCACCTGAGGGAACAGCTCTGGCACCCCGAATTAACAGCTCTGGCACCCCGAATTACCTTCACATTTTTAGTCCTTTCCCACTCACATAAAGGAGATCAATCTTATAATTGAAGGAATCAACAAAACAACACACAAAACGAGCAGGAAAACACAGAAAGAGGCACACCACTTTGAATGGTTTTATATAAACTAACAAGAAACTGAAAATAATAGAAAATTGCAACAAAAAAGGGGTGGCTAAACCGCTCTATTGTAAGTAAATTAATAATAAAATCCACAATCCACACTCCCTAGTGAATGGATACACCTAAACAGTAATTCCCAATTCCTCTGAAGGGTTAGTGAAGAATACTGAGTAGCTTGTGGCTACAAACACTTCAGCCTTAAGAGCACAACTGTCGGCCATCTTGGAGATGGTGGAAACCAGATGCTGAGGACTGTGGGACCTCAAGTCTTTTTTTTTTGAGGAAGGCAGGCTTGGGTGCCTCTGTCCTGAGAAGAGGGTCTCTTCCTTTGATCTCTAGAGCCCCCCTGGAAGTCCACACAGACAGTATGTAGGACCCTGGGTCTCCTGTGCCAGCAGCAGGATCAGGAGCTTGCAGTAAAATGTGAGCTCTGCCTAAGCCTTTAATTCCCCTGAGTACTCTCTGGCTGACTTTTCCTATGTCTCCTACCTTTCCCCATACCTTTAATCCCTCTTCCCTTGATTAATTCAAAATGTCCCTGGTGACCTCTCCCAAACACTCTTGGCTGATTTCTGAAGAGGGTGACTCATTGATATAGTAAATTAGAGCCACAAACTACTCCAAATCACACGATTTGGGAGGAAAAGATTGTTCTGGAGCCACTGCTACAAGTAGGACTGTATTTCATAGAATCATAGAAGATTCCATCCTCTTTGGAACCCCCCTTCAGATAGTTGAACCATGCTATCAAATCCCCCCTCACTCGTCTCTTCTGCAGGCTAAACAATCCCAGTTCCCTGAACCGCTCCTCATAAGTCATGTGCTCCAGCTCCCTAATCATTTTCGTTGCTCTCCCCTGGACTCTCTCCAATTTGTCCACATCCTTTCTGTAGTGAAACGGGGGTGGGGGGGGGAAACTGGACACAATACTCCAGATGTGACCTCACCAGTGCTGAATAGAGGGGAATAATTGCTTCCCTCGATCTGCTGGCAACGCTCCTACTAATGCAGCCTAATATGCCATTAGCCTTCTTGGCAACAAGGGCACGCTGTTGACTGATATCCAGCTTCTCATCCACTGTAACCCCCAGGTCCTTTTCTGCAGAACTGCTGCTGAGCCAGTAGCTCCCCAGCCTGTAGCGGTGCAGGGGATTCTTCCTTCCTAAGTGCAGGACTCTACACTTGTTCTTGTTGAACCTCATCAGATTTCTTTTGGCCCAATCCTCCAATTTGTCTAGGTCCCTCTGGACCCTATCCCTACCCTCCAGCATATCTACCTCTCCCCCCAGCTTAGTGTCATCTGAAAACTTCCTGAGGGTGCAATCCATCCTATCATCCAGATCATTTCTCTGTTAATGAAGATGTTGAACAAAACCGGCCCCAGGACCGATCCCTGGGGCACTCCGTTTGGTACCGGCTGCCAACTAGAAATCGAACCGTTGATCACTAAGCATTGAGCCCAACGATCTAGCCAGCTTTCTATCCACTTTATAGTCCATTTATCCAATCCATACTTCTTTAACTTGCTGGCAAGGATACTGTGGGAGACCATATCAAAAGCTTTGCTAAAGTCAGGGTATAGCATGTCCTCTGCTTTCCCTATATCCACAGAGCCATTTATCTCATCATATAAGGCAATCAGGTTGGTCAGGCATGACTTGTCCTTGGTGAATCCATGTTGATTGATCCTGATCACCTTCCTCTCCTCCAAGTGCTTCAAAATGGATTCCTTGAGGACCTGCTCCATGATTTTTCCGGGGATTGAGGTGAGGCTGATGCATCTGTAGCTCCCAGGATTCTCATTCTTCCCCTTTTTAAAGATGGGCACTATATTTGCCTTTTTCCCATCATCCAGGACCTCCCCCAATCGTCACAAATTTTCAAAGATAATGGTCAATGGCTCTGCAATCACATCAGCCAACTCCCTCAGCACCCTCGGATGCATTGCATCCAGCCCCATGGACTTGTGCATGTCCAGCTTTTCTAAACAGTCCTTAACCTGTTCTTTCACCACTGAGGGCTGCTCAACTCCTCCCCATACTGTGCTGCCCAGTGCAGCAGTCTGGGAGCCGACCTTGTCTGTGAAGACCAAAGCAAAAAAAGCCTTGAGTACTTCAGCTTTTTCCACATCATCTGTCACTAGGTTGCCTCCCCCATTCAGTAAGGATCCTACACTTTCCCTGACCTTCTTGTTGCTAACATACCTGTAGAAACCCTTCTTGTTACCCTTCACATCCCTTGCTAGCTGCAGTTCCAATTGTGCTTTGGCCTTCCTGATTACACCCCTGCACGCTCGAGCAATATTTCTATACTCCTCCCTAGTCATCTGTCCAAGTTTCCACTTCTTGTAAGCTTCCTTTTTGTGTTTAAGCTCGCTGAAAATTTCTCTGTTAAGCCAAGCTGATCGCCTGCCATATTTGCTATTCTTTCTGTACATCGGGATGGTTTGTTCCTGCACCCTCAATAAGGCTTCTTTAAAATACAGTCAGTTCTCCTGGACTCCTTTCCCTCATTTCCCTGAGAAAGTCAAAGTCTGGTTTTCTGAAGTCCAAGGTTCATATTCTGCTGCTCTCCTTTCATCCTTATGTCAGGATCCTGAACTTGACCATCTCATGGTCACTTCTGCCCAGGTTGCCATCCACTTATACATCCCCTGCCAATTCTTCCCTGTTTGTGAGTAGCAGGTCAAGAGGAGCATGGCCCCTCATTGGTTCCTCCAGCACTTTCACCAGGACGTTGTCCGCAACACTCTCCAAAAACTTTCTGGATTGTCTGTGCACAGCTGTATTGCTCTCCCAGCAGATGTCAGGGCCTGTGATCTGGAAACTTCTGTTAGTTGTCCAAAGAAAGCCTCATCCAAAGAAAGCAGATGGCCACCACAACATCACCCTTGTTGCTCTCACCTCTGAACTTAATCCAAAGACTCTCAACAGGCTTTTCTCCAGTTTCATACTGGAGCTCTGAGCAATCATACTGCTCTCTTACACACAGTGCAACTCCGCCACCTTTTCTCCCTTGCCTGTCCTTCCTGAATAGTTTATACCCATCCATGACAGTGCTCCAGTCATGTGAGTTACCCCACCAAGACTCTGTTATTCCAATCACATCATCGTTCCTTGACTGTGCCAGGACTTCCAATTCTTCCTGCTTGTTTCCCAGGCTTCTTGCGTTCATATATGGAAGATAACTTACCAATAGCCCTACTGTTTCAGTATGAATTAGGAGGCCTCCCCTGTTGCACCCTCCTCCTTGTGTTTCCTCCTGGTATCCCACTTCCCCACTTACCTCATGGCTTAGGTCTTCATCCCCCAGCGAACCTAGTTTAAAGGCCTACTCACTAGGTTAGCAAGCCTTCCTGCGAAGATGCTCTTCTCTCTCTTTGTTAGGTGGATCCCATTTCTTCAGAGCAATGCTTCTTCCTGGAACAACATCCCATGGTAGAAGAATCCAAAGCCCTCTCTCCAACACCACCTGCACAACCATGCATTCCACAATTCGATGGTCCTTACCTGGGCCTTTTCCTTCAACAGGGAGGATGGACGAGAACATGACTTTCACCTCAAACTTCTTTATCCTTCTTCCCAGAGCCACATAGTCTGCAGTGACCCATTCAAGGTCATTCTTGGCAGTATCATTGGTGCCCATGTGGAAAATTAGGAAGGGGTATCAGTCCAAGGGCTTGATCAGTCTTGGCAGATACCCCATCATATCCTGAATTCTAGCTCCAAGCAAGCAGCACACTTCTCAAGTTTCCTGGTCCTGACGGCTTATGTTTAAATGGGCCTCCCATCAAAGGCAACTTCCCTGGGTCTCAAAGAAAGGCTACCAGGGTTCTCAAATGAACAGCTAACCTCACAGGGGTTCCAGTACCTTCCCATGTACCCCACTCCCACTCGTTTCACCTAAACCAAGTTAATTTGATATAGTGACATTTAAGCATGGGAGAACATTTTGTTGTGAAATAAAATGTTTTCTAGAGGATTTCACTAACGAAGGACAGCTATGCTGCCACGTTATTGTTCCTGTAATCAGAATCTCAGGTCACAAAAACATATACTGAGATTGAAGAGAGGTAATGAGATTTTGCTTAAGGAATATTGTATTTGTATTTTGTTTCCAGAGTTAGGGAAATGGAATATAAAACACAATGCTTTAAAAACAAAATCTCACCTCCCTTCAAATTACATTTGAGTCAGTGAAAATCCTTCTGACAGTTTATGAAAGCAGTGAAAAGTCTTCACAAAGTTAGAGAAAACTAAAGATATCTTCCCAAAAATCAGTTATTTCCATTTTCCCCTCAGGTATGTTGTAAAATCTGTCCACTAAAGATCATATCACAGGCTTGAAAAGTTTCTCTAATCCAAATTACTGCCAATTTTCACTCAGAAACTTGGAATAAGCTCTTAGTACTTCCCTCTTGTTTATAGTAATCGATTCACTTTAGGACTCTGTTAACTATTTTTAATTCTCCTCCTCAATTACTACTTGTTTTGGGATACTGTAGCTTCTAACTAGGCACTAGACATGGTGGCTATTTTAAATCCTTTCTAATAGAGCCTAAATTCCAACTTGTTATCTTTTTTATCTGATTTTCTTGAATCCTACTTTGGCAGTGTGCATGGCCATGCTGATGACAAAAGAATAGGAGTGAATCTTTCTAGAGCCAGTCCCAAAATGAAAAGACTTTTCTAAGGCTGCTGCTGTACCTTGTTAGCAAAGATGTCACAGACTTTTGCACAAAAAGTCTTATTAGAACTCAGACTTTGGTGAACTCTTGGCTCGATTGGGATCAATTTCTATTTCACTGTGTTGTGCTTAATTGAGGAAAGAGAAGAAGTCTCAGGCTATGTCTACACGACAGACCTTATAGCAGCACAGCAATCTTGCTGCAGCTGTGCTTCTGGAAGGTGTCCCGTGTAGCCACTCCACTGACAGAAAAGAGCTCTCCCATCAGCATAATTAAACCACCTCAATGAGTGACGATAGCTATGAGCATCTTCTGCCACCATAGCACTGTCCACACCGGCACTTCTGTCGGTGAAACGTATGTTTGTCAGGGGAGTGTTTTTTTCACACCCCGACCAACAAACATTTTACCAACAAATGTGGTAGCGTAGGCATAGCCTCTGATTAAACTAACAGAAGGTCTTTAATTTACATACTGTGATATCTGCTCAATCATGAGGCCCCATTGGGTGACTTCTTGTTCTGATTAAGATGTATACCTGATAAAAGGGCTCAGTCCAACTCACACTGAAATTAATGGGAGCCTAGCCATCCACTTCAAAGGGAGTTAGTTCAGGCTAGCACAGAGGATGCCTTTTCATATGTGAAATGGTGCTCAGATGGATTTACTTTTCACATAGCAAACCTATAAGCTCAGTTTTGGGGTATGGGGACAGGTTGAGGAGTTTTGGGGATGCACATCCCATAGTAGGGTTGAGGGGTGGGATTTATTTGTGAAGATTTTGGCAAAAGAATATGATGGAGTGTCCACCCCACTCAAGACTTGAAGGGATTAAGGTGTACCCAGGAGCAGTGCCAGGGTTTTTGCCGCCCTAGGCAGCAGTGCTCCTCCTCTGAGTATTCAGGGTGCCTGGGGTCTTCAGCGGCGGGGGTCCCGGAGCGAGTGAAGGACCTGCTGCCGAATTTCCGCCGAAGATCCGGAGCGGAAGGACCCCCCCGCCTCCGAATTTCCGCCGAGGGCGGCAAAATGCCACCCCCCAAATCCTGCCACCCTAGGCGACCGCCTAGGGTCGCCTAGTGGAAGCGCCGGCCCTGGTTATACCCCTGAAGAGGAGGACTATAGTGACCTAGCCGGAAGGCCAAATCACAAACAAGAAGCTGCAGCTCCTAGAGCGAGAGGGGTTGCAGGGTGAGAGAAGAAGATGGGTGGAGAGACTGCCAGAGGAGGGCACAGCACCTGGAAAGAGCTAACCCCAGAGTGACCAGGAGGAGGTGCCAGTAGTGGTGAGTGGACCCTATGAGAGGGAGCAATTTATTTTAGTGGATATTATGAAGTTGTAAATTGCAGCTATCATAAACACACCCATAATAATCTAGATGGGCACTTATTGAAATAAATAAATAACAAAGACTTCAATGGTAGCAGAGGCCTGCTACCAACAAAGGCCCAGCGTGCTATTTCCAAAACTTCTGGCAAAATGCAATTGACTACAGACGTATAATGGAACCAAGTTTCTGAAAAGTCTGGTGATCCTGCCAGCCTGAAGAGAGTTAATTTTAAGGAACATTTGAAATGACCTGAAAGGGGACATTAAACCATGTTTGCTGTAGATTTCATTTAGCGGAGAGAAAACACCAACAGCTTCTTAGTATCATGAAGATTGTAGATGAGTACCACTTCCAGGAGTCCTAACTCCTCAGAATAGCCATCTCAAGGAAGCAGCATTGTGGCATTCTAAATGTCTCATTGGGCTTAATTCAGTTCCCTAGGAAAGGTCTCAATCAAGTGGGATTTCCCAGTCTACTGCATCCTTGATAAGGCTTTGGGTAAAATTTTCAAAAACATGAAAGTGAGTCTAAGTCCTGTTTACCTTTTTAAAGTATTTAGGCACCTAAAGATTCAGGTTCCAATGGCAGATGAGCACTTAGGTGCTTCTGTAAATCCCACTAGGTGCTTACCTGGATTTTTAGGACCTATATACCTTTAAAAAATCTGGCCCTTAGGCACTTCTGTAAATGTTACCATTTGTCCATGGTCAGGAATAGTCCCTATACATTAACTGGTGATATGCAATTGGTGTAGTTGTACCGGTGCTGACTCCTATCTGTAGAAAAGGACAAGCAGTACATGGAGTATGATATACCTATAGTAGCAAATTATTTGAGTAAGAGTGAAGGGTAGAGCTCCTAGTTTCCAATAGTTCTCGGTCTTCTCTCTCTTTAATTCCGTTATCAGCTACATTGTCTTACATTTCTCTCTCAGGGGGAGAATAGATTATGCAAAACACTGCATACAGACACAGGCATAAATATAAACTGCCAATTAACAAGGAGGCCATTCCAGCACACATATCCGAACAATGCACACGCCTCTTTCTAGATATAGTTGCTAAATGCTGCTTCTCTTTGCACATATCCTGTCTCCAACTGATCTGACTTAATTCTAACCATAGCTAGTTTTTTGTGCATCAAATGGCATAAGATTAATGTAACCCACCATTGTGAATGCCCATGCTCTTGAATGAAGAACTAACTTGAACACTGAATATGTTAAAGAATGCCAAGAAAACCAAGCAAATTAGTGAATAGATGTGAGAGGAAACCTGGATATCTCAGAGTCTTGCTCCACCTGGCTAAGCTCTTTTAACTATTTACAAACTGGTTGGACCACTGAAATCTTTCATTTGTCTGAGAATTGTAGTATAAAGTGATTATAATGGGTAAAATGTAGTGCATTTCCTCACTTCTGCACTTCCACAGCCTGCAATACTTAGGCACCATGGTTTTACCCACCCGATATTCCTATCAATTGGTGCTGAATGGTTTTTTTTTTTAATCCATTATTTCTTTATTGTATTTTCGATTTGTCCTGGTAACAGAGCTGTTTGTATCTGTTTCCTTTGTGCTCTCTCAGTGCACTTCCTTCCTTATTTGAGAAGGAATTTTTGCAATTTTCCCACTCCTAGACCCAGATCTGGGTACAACACTCACTCCATGATAACCGCTTACTACCATGCAGGTCTGACTGGACATGGGGAACTCTTCAGGAGCTTGTGACAAATCTTATAGTGATGGACAGACTTAAAACAAGTCTTAAAACTAGGGATCGCTAGCAGGAGGATTCTCTGCTAATTGAAGTCTCTAAGCCACAGGATTTAGGGACTTCAACAGCAGAGTCAAGGGAAAGGGTAGGGACGGCTTTGTGGCCTGCATCATGCGGGAGGTCAGACCAGATGATCATAATGGTCCCTTCTGACCTTAAAGTCTATGAGTCTATAAGTAGATTTGTTTAATAAATGGAACAGAGCATTAGAGAAAATGATTTCAAAACAATAAACAGGCTTGACTCATATAATCTTACACTTCACTACCAGCTAAGATAGACAGGCTTCCCTCTTGAGATATGGGAACAGAACAGACCTACCAGATGTTCTTTTAGCAAGCCCAGGAGCTTGTAGGACCCAGCCTGATCTCAATTTGCCTTCCAGAGAGTATGTTCCCTAAATCATTTCCTCCCCTCACCCTGGTCAAGGATTCTCCAAGCCTCATCCTCCCTGTGTGAACCTGAGCTCAGTATCATATATCTCAATGGCTTTTGTTACAGGGCCTAGGTGTGAAGGCGTCCTTTGCCTGAGGGTATGTCTTCACTGCGCAGTTAACCAGGGTGTCTAGCACCTAGAACTGATTGTCCAGGTTAGCCTAGCCGAGATTTGAGTTTTCCCACTGCATAGCCACATTACCGTCCTCACTGTTTCTTCAGTTAGCCACATATGTTTGGGGGGCATAGCCCATGGCTCTGAGATGTTCTGAGTTTCTTTCCCAGTTAATTGTATTAATAGTGGGACTGTGGGAGGAATTGTAGGAAGGGCATTGGAGGACTGTAAGAACTTGAGTGGTTTGCTTTTCCTGCATCCTCACTGCAAAGTAGGTGGGTTGTTGCCCGAATGAAAGCAGCACCCAGGTTCCAACCTATACCCCCAGCCAGGTAAGCTTGCCCAGACTTAAAGCACCTCCAAACCTGGACTTTCATAGTGGGTGGGGGAATGAAGGGGTGTAGAGAAAAGCACTTTCATAGTGGGTGGGGGAATGAAGGGGTGTAGAGAAAAAATACAGGTAATCTTCTAGGGAAGGGAGGAGAGAAGAAGCCTCTCATTAGGAATGGGAAATGAGGAAATGCCTGAGGGTTGGAAGGCAGGGAATGAGTTTCTGCCTCATTTTTTCCCTCTCAACCCAGGCAATTAGTGTCAGATCCTTTCTCACTTCTAAGTCCAGTAGATTCAAATTTTAAAACTGAAAACTCCCTAAGGGACACAAGTGCCATGATCTATCTGACATTGAGGCCCCACTGACACGTACCCAATGCATCACTGATCTTGATTTTTGCCAGCAATTTATTTACTGTTCTTTCCCCCACTTATTTGAACAAGATGTAACTGTTTTATTTGCCATCTGTGAGCTCCATATGGTCACAGCTAATAAAAGCAAGAAGTAGGCTCAAAAGGTGACACCACTAAGTAACCATAGTTTCATTGAGTACCCTGGCTACTGCTCACAGACTATCCTCCTTGTCACTCAACATCAAGATAGATTGTGTCTTGTAATATCTGAAGACCACAGTGTATGTGATTGCTGGAAACATTTGGGCTCTCAAATTACTACTCCAATTCAATTTGTTAAAATGATTTCCAGAGTCTAAAATCCTCCTGGATCTTTTTTGCTTAGATGTGGACCATTCATAACACCATTTCTTTATCACTACTTAGTGTTTCATAAACACAGAATCCCCACAGTTTAGTATCAACTGGCCTTGTCAGCAACAAAAGGAAACTGACACTTCATCACTTTTTTTAACCCTCCATAGTTTGATTCCTTTATGCATAAGACATTGCACAGATCTCTGGTTCCTGAGCTCATTTATGAATTTTCCATCTAAGAATGACAAGTGTTGAATGAATGGAAATTGCCCTGGTGTGTTCTCAGGCACCACACATTCTGACATATTTCTGAATGCTTTGTGTGGAATGAAAAGAAAGAAACTGCAGTCCTTCCCACTGTATTACCCTCTCACTTGTCTTTCTCAAGGCTTGTCTATGTGGAGAATTTGACTGGAATAGCTATTACAGAATAGCTCCCTGTGTGGACACTCTGTTTCAGAACAAAAGTCTCTTTATTCCAGAATAATTAGTGCACTTCTAAAATGGAGAAATAGTTCTAGAATAAATGATTTTTATCCCAGAATAATGTCCACATGGGGAGCTATGCCAGAATAGTTATGGAAGAACAACTCATTCTGCAATGGTTAGTCCAGTCAATTTCCTCGTCCATTGATAACCTTCCCATCTAGTTGAGGATAAAAATATTTTTAGGCCTATATCTGCAGCAAGGAGGCCTTTAAGCACTGTGCATTCTGCCTTTCTTAAAGGACGTCCTAGACTGCTACCAGAATCACATCTGTCAAGGTGTCCCTGTGGAGCTCTCTGAGGAAGTTGCTTTCCCTGAAAGTTCTTGAAAGAAGATGATAAGCTGTGCTGTTGGTATAGCTTTAATTTTCCAGGACCAAATTGTGCTCTCACTTACTGCCATGGAATCCCATTGGATCCCTCACAGCCATTGGTGGAACCCTTTGGAACCAATGGCGTTCCCAGTTCCATCAGTGTAGCTGAAGGCAGAAATGAATGCCAGTGTTACATTATTGTGGTGCTTCTATTATATACATGACTTGCTGTTTTTCTTATAAGTTAAAGTGCCTAGAGCCTATGGCAGGGTGTGGTTATAAAATATTTAAAATCAAAATAAATAAATGTATTGCTTTTTTAGTGTTGTCTAAAAATATGTAATTTGAATGAGAGGTGAATATGCAATAGCTAATTGTGGCCCTGGTGTTCTTTATAATGAATTTGAGTAATTAATTGGCTGGTGACTGCATACTTATTTAGTATGAGATTTGTATTCTAATTACACAAAACATCAATCACTGTTTCCCCAGAATAACTGTTATGGCTTTCAACTGTTTCCCTATGACTGTGTTTGCACATTTTGTAGAAGATTTTTTCCATTTTGGATTAAAGTTTTCATTATCAATGTAGAATGTTTATACAAGAGAGGCCAAACTCTGCTGTGACCTACATGATATAACACAAACGACTACTAAAAGGATTTTCCCCCCCCATAATAAAACTCTGCATGTATAAAAAGCATGCTGGAAATGTGTCATTGTTAATGACATTGGGAGCTTTTTGTCCATTTGTTCATCTATAAAGTTTTTAAACAACACCCATCATTGTGGAATATAGAACACAAAGAACTCAGTTTCTTCTTCTCTGGCCCTATCCAGAAGTAGGTAGGTTTTCTTTAGGATATATTTCTTATATCCTACCAAATTCATGGTCCATTTTGGTCAATTTCACGGTCATAGGATTTTAAAAATTGTAAATTTAATTATTTCAGCTATTTAAAGCTGAAATTTCATGGTGTTGTAATTGTAGGGGGTCCTAGTCCAAAAAGGAGTTGTGGGGGGTTGCAAGGTTATTGTAGGGGCATTGTGGTACTGCTACCCTTACTTCTGCACTGCTGCTGGTGGTGGCACTGCCTTCAGAGCTGGGCAGAAGGAAAGCAGTGGCTGCCGCCAGCAGAAAAGTAAGGCTGTCATAGTATGGCATTGCCGCCTTTACTTCTGCACTGCTGCCTGCAGAGCTGGGCACTCAGTCAGCAGCCACCACCCAGCTATAAAGGCAGCACAGAAGTAAGAGTACTAATACTGTGACTCCCCTAAATTAACCTTGCAACCTCCCTGCAACTCCCTTTTGGGTCAGGACCCCCAATTTGAGAAACACTGGTCTCCCTCATGTAATCTGTATAGTATAGGGTAAAAGCACACAAAAGACCAGATTTCACAGAAGGAAACCAGATTTCATGGTCCGTGACACATTTTTCATGGCTGTGAATTTGGTAGGGCCCTACTTATTTGGGCTTGTATTCTTGTTCTCTCTTGTTCCTCAGGAGGTCATGGTCATGGAACGAGAGGCAGTATTTGAGACAACTTGGCTGTATTTCCTTTAGCATGCCTGGACTGTGCATAGTGTGCTACAAAAAGGTCTGAAAGTCACTAATAAATGGATAACCAGAGCCAGGTCTGTGTATGACAGGATGGCTCTCCATCTTCTGGCCAGCCACAGGTAGGAGAAGGCTTTTCCTGCTGATTGTGCCATATGGGCATCTAGAATCACAGAGATATCCAGGAGCACAGCAACTCAAAGCTGTTTTGGTGATGGTGGAGCAGATGCCAACTGTAAAAGCAAAGGGATGGTGTTGAAAACTTCTTCAAATGTCTATCCAGTAGCATCACTTCTATCTTTCCATACTGACCTCCATACAGTTGCTCTTCATGCAGGGAGTGATCTCATCCAAGCATTACAATAGCTGGGGAATGGCATAGTTTGCATTTGAAGTGAATGAAATATATAGCAGAGTATCCTCTGAGTAATGCTGGCATTTAAGTACATAGCATATGTGTACGAGACAGTCTCCCCAGGGACATTCAGGGACACTGCTGCCAGCACTCTGAGTCCTGTATGGCCATGGAAAGAGAATTGCCATGTCCTTTTCCACCTCAGAGCATGTCAATGAAGTACAAGCCCAAATTTACCCCTTAGTAAAATAAACCTCAAAGACGCTCTATCAGCTGGAGCAAGTAAAAAAGTTCCATGGTGGTTTATCAAATGCAAAGGAGCATATTCTTATCTCAATGGATAGATATTATAAGTCATGGCAGTGACAAAAGCTACAATAGAAATATGGCACCATGGTTACTATCTATATAGAAATGACTCTTATGGGGAATCTGGGGATTGTGCAAACAACAACCAACTATCTATTTCAGGACACACAGCACACAGGCCTAATCATTCTAACACCACATTCCAAACCAAAAAACATGGCAACAAGTAACTTATTTATGGATAAATATGGAGCTAAAATATAGGAACCTCCTTATTCATTCTTTTCCCTCATTTTCCCTCATAGACAATGGCTCGATGATTAGTGGGCAGCTGGTATCAAGCAGAGTGCACCAGGGATCAGTCCTGGGGCCGGTTTTGTTTATCATCTTTATTAATGATCTGGATGATGGGATGAATTGCACCCTCAGCAAGTTCGCAGATGACACTAAGCTATCGGGAGAGGTAGATACACTGGAGGGTAGGGATAGGGTCCAGAGTGACCTAGACAAATTGGAGGATTGGGCCAAAAGAAATCTGATGAGGTTCAATAAGGACAAGTGCAGAGTTCTGCACTTAGAAAGGAAGAATCCCATGCACCGCTACAGGCTGGGGACCGACTGGCTAAGCAGCAGTTCTGCAGAAAAGGACTTGGGGATTACAGTGGACGAGAAGCTGGATATGAGTCAGCAGTGTGCCCTTGTTGCCAAAAATGCCAACGGCATATTGGGCTGTATTAGTAGGAGCATTGCCAGCAGATCGAGGGAAGTGATTATTCCCCTCTATTCGGCACTGGTGAGGCCACATCTGGAGTATTGTGTCCAGTTTTGGTTCCCGCACTACAGAAAGGATGTGGACAAATTGGAGAGAGTCCAGCGGAAGGCAATGAAAATGATTAGGGGACTGGGGCACATGACTTATGAGTAGAGGCTGAGGGAACTGGGCTTATTTAGTCTGCAGAAGAGAAGAGTGAGGGGGGATTTGATAGCAGCCTTCAACTACATGAAGGGGGGTTCCAAAGAGGATGGAGCTCAGCTGTTCTCAGTGGTGGCAGACGACAGAACAAGGAGCAATGGTCTCAAGTTGCAGTGGGGGAGGTCTAGGGTGGATATTAGGAAATACTATTTCACTAGGAGGGTGGTGAAGCACTGGAATGGGTTACCTAGTGAGGTGGTGGAATCTCCATCCTTAGAGGTTTTTAGGCCCGCCTTGACAAAGCCCTGGCTGGGATGATTTAGTTGATGTTGGTCCTGCTCTGAGCAGGAGATTGGACTAGATGACCTCCTGAGGTCTTTTCCAACCCTAATATTCTATGATTCTATGCTTCTTTTTTCCTGAAGAAGCAGTCAAAGTCTAGTTTTCATGAAAATAAATTTAGATCTGAATTAGATAATGCATCTTGTCTAAACTGTGTCATTTTAAAATCCCTTTCCTTCCTCTCCTCTCCCCCAGTTTCTTTCTTATTATTATTATTAATAATGTTTCATTGCTTTTCTCCTACACTCATTAAAGAATAAGGGAATTCCCAGGACACTAATTTACAAGTCAATATTCCCCTGTATGTGACCTGAGGTTGGTGAAGCATATTTGTATTATCTTCTCTATTTTAAAGGTAGTTTGTAATGGTAGTGGGTTTTATTTAAAACTCTCAATTTGTTGTCATTCAGATGAATTGCTACATTTTTAACACATGGAGCCCCAATCCTGCTGTCATGTGTGCTTTTTCATAGAATCATTCATGAATTAATTCCACTGCCTTCAAGCTGATCCTATAAGGTGCTGAGTGTGCTCAATTCCTGTTGATTTAAAGTGGATTTAGGGCAGGAAAAGTAAAAAGAGACTAATGAGATGAGAGGCAGAAGAGGTTGGGGAGGAAGGAGCCAGAAGGAACATTAGAAGAGAGTAGAGATCAAAACACAATGAAGGAAAGAGGATGGATTAAAAAGAAGGAAAAGGGGAACAAGAGACACTAAGAGGAATACATGCAATTGGCAGGAAATAAATTGGGTAAAGTGAAAGGGATAGTAAGAAAGAGCAAAACACTATGGTAAAACTAAACAAATTCACATGGTATTGTGGTATTACAATAATCTGATTACTGCCATTGCGGTATAGAACTAATATGTAAACAGACTGGAAGGATCTGTTACCCTGAAACATTAAGAACTGTTTCTACCTCCATTCATTTTTAATCAAATGAACCAAAGTGTTTTGAAGTACCTGAAGTACCTGATTGCTTATATGCAAAGAAATGAAGAAGCTGTTATGTGCAAGGCTCACGTCACACACTGCTATAAGAATTTTCATTATTACCATTTCATCTGGGGAAGAAATGTCCCATAAGGTTGGTCAGAGCACTAAAATTAACTCTCTTCTTTTGCTTGTTGAATAGTGATAGTGGATTTTTTCTCTGCTGTCTTGCACCTTGTGTTTGCATTTAACACTGTGCAAAGTGAGTGTAAAATGCTACTATTCTGATTTGGTAACAATTTACATTCACTTTGACCAGGACAGTCTGGAAAATATCTTTGATGCCTGTATACAAATGCAAAGAGTATGAGGAACAAGTAGGATGAACTGGAAGTCATGGTATATGAAGAAAATTATGACCTACTTCACATTACAGAGACTTGGTGGGACAACTCCCATGACTGGAGTACCAGCATTGAAGAGGATAGCTTGTTCCAAAAGGATAGGTATGAGGGGAAAAAGGTGTTGCACTATACATCAAGAATATATACACTTGCTCTGAGGTCCAAGAGGAAGTGTGATGGACCTATTGAGAGTCTCTGGGTGAGGATAACAAGGGAAAAGAACAGTCGAATTGTTATGTGGAGGTCTATTACAGACCACCAAATCAGAAAGATGGAGTGGATGAGTCATTCTACAAGTGGGTAACAAGATTAGCTAACACACATGAGATAGTATTAAAGGGGATATTTTAACTTCCCTGATATCAGTTGGAAGACTATTACGGCAAAACATAATATGTCCTGCAAATTCTTAGCATGTGTAGGGGATAACTTTCTGATTCAGCAAGTTGAGGAAACAATTAGGGAGTCACCTATTTTGGATCTGGTTTTGACCAACAGGGATGAATTAGTTGCAAACATGAAGGTGATCAGGAACTTTGGAGGAAGTGATCATGATCTGATAGAATTCAAGATCCTATGGAAAGGAGGACATGAGAACAGCAAAACAAGGACACTGGACTCCAGAAAGGCAGATTTCGACCAACTCAGGGAAATAGTAGGCAAGGTCCCATGGAAAGACCAATTAGAAAAGGACTTGAAAAGGGCTGGCAGTTCCTAAATGATGTAATATTAGAGGCTCAACATCAAGCTAGTCTGATGCAGAGGAAAGATAAGAAAAGCCTCAGAAGGCCAATGTGGCTGCACAAGGAGCTTTGGATACATACAGGAAATGGAAGGAGGGGTATGTTACTAAGGAAGGATACATGGGAACAGCACAAGTGTGTAGGGACAAAATCAGGAAAGCCACAGCAAAGAATGAGTTACAGCTGGCAAGGAATGTTAGAGATCATGAAAAGGGGTTCTTCAAATATGTCAGACAAAAAAAAAAGATTAAGGATGGTGTGGGTCCTCTGCTCAATGGAGAAGGTGAGCTGGTAATGGAAGATGACAGGAAGACAGAGCTGCTCAGTGCCTACTTTGCTTCTGTTTTCTCACAAAAAATAACATGTGACTGGATGACTAGCAAAGTTACCATAGACAATAAAGGAGAAGGGCTGCAAATTGGGATAAATAAAGAACATGTCAGATCTTCTGACCAAATTGAATAAATCTAAGTCAGTGGGGTGTGATGGTATTCACCCAAGGGTACTGAAGGAATTAGCTGAAGAAATCTCAGAGCCACTGGCAATAATATTTGCAAATTCATGGATGACAAGGGTTCCCAGAAGACTGGAGAAGGGCTAAATTAAAGCCCATCTTTAAAAAAGGGGGGGAAGGAGGAGCTGAGGAACTATAGACCAGTCAGACTGACCTCAATACCTGGGAAGCTACTAGAGCAATGTATTAAAACATTCAATTTGTGAATACCTGGAGGATGAAGGGCTAATAACTAGCAGCCAGCATAGATTTACCAAGAACAAATCATACCAAACCAGCTTCATTTCCTTCTTTGACAGGTTAACTGGTTTGGTGAATAGGGAGAATGCAGTGGATATAGTATACCTGGACTTTAGCAAGACTTTTGACACAGTATCACGCGACATTCTGATAAGTAAGCTGGAGAAATGCAGGTTTGCTGGAACTACCATTAATTGGATACATAATTGTTAAACTACTGCAAACAGAGTAATTATTAATGAATGATGTCAGATTGGAGGAAGGTCCCAAGTGAGGTTCCACAGGGAGCTGTTTTGGGTGTGATGTTTATTAATATCTTTATTAATTACCTATATGTATGAATAGAGAGCATAGTGATCAGGTTTACAGATGACATAAAGCAGTGGAGGATGCCAATACTTTGGAGGAGTGAGCTAAAATTCAGAGAGATTTTGATAAATTGGACAATTGGGCTATAGACAACAAAATGAAATTCAACAAAGACAAATGTAAGGTGCTACACTTAGAGAAGAAAAACCAAATGCATAAGTACAGAATGGGGGATAACCATCTTAGCAGCAGCACTGCTGAGTAGGATCTGGGAGTTGTGGTGAATCACAACCACAACATGAGTCAGCAATGTGATGCTGTTGCAAAAAAAAAAAAGCAATTTTAGATTATATTAACAGAGGCATAGCATGCAAATCACAGGAGGTGATAGTACTGCTCTACTTGGCACTGGTTAGGCCTCAGCTGGTGTACTGTCAAATTTTGGTCACCAATGTATAGAAAAGATGTGGAGAAACTGGAAAGGATTCAGAAGGGACTGATAAAGATGATCAAAGGGATGGAATGCAAGCCCTACGAGCAAAGGCTGAAGGCTGGGTATGTTTAGTTTGGAAAAGAGGAGATTGAGGGGGGACATGACAGTGGTCTTCAAATATTTGAAAGACTGCCATAAAAAAGATGAAGAAAAGTTGGCAAAGGGCAGGACAAGAGGCAATAGATTCAAATTACAGCATAGCAGATTTAGATTGAAACTCAGGATAAACTTCCTAACTGTAAGAACAGTAGGACAATGGACCAGACTGCCTAAGGAAGTCATGGAAGTTCCTTCACTGTAGGTTTTCAAAGAGAGACTGGCTAGCCATCTGTCTTGGATGGTTTAAATCCACAAATCCTGCATCTTAGCAGGGGATTAGACTAGATGACCCTTGCGGCCTCTTCTAACCCTATGGTTCTACGATTCTAGGTGTACATAGCAAAATAAGGTGCAGGTCACTGGAGAATGTATCTTTGTCATCCATCTCAGTAAGCAGCAACAGATTACTTCAAGTAATTTGACATATTATTGATTTGCTTTGCTATAAGCCCTGCTCTTGCTCCTGCACTGCTCCAGCTTATGCCTTGCCCTGCACCCAGCCTAGACCCTGCTCTGCACCCAGCTTTGTTAAGTCCGGTCCTCACCTTGCTTCTGCCTTGGAACCAGCCCTACTTCTGCCTTCAGATCACCCGGTTCTGACCCTTTGGCTCCAATTCCTGGCTTCAACTCTGTCTCAGTCCTTGGCTCTGGCATGTGGACACTGACTGTGATTCTGATCCTTGGCCCTGATTTTGACTCTGCTTTGACCTTGGGCTTTGGCATTTGGACTCTGACCACTTGGCTTGACTGCCTACAAACCAGTCTTCTGACAGTAGCCTGATGAACCTGGGTCTTTAATTCCAAGCCCATGCTCTAATCAAATCCCTGCGCCACCAGATTCAGAGCAGAGTTTTTATCCCAAATCACTCTAAATCAGGTACAGCAGAGACTTGAATCTAGCTCTCATGTATCCCACCAGGCAAAAGGGAGAGTCTTTTACTCTCAAGAGACCTTCATCAAATTGACTTCTCCATGAAATGTTTGGCTTCAATGAAAATAAATGTTGAAAATGTTCTGGCCAGTTCTAATAATCATATTCACCATATGCTTTTGTATTAACAATTAATTTTGAAGATATTATCTACTTCCTGATATTCCATGACCAGACAGAGAGGCTGACTTAATGCATTAAAGGTTTGTAGTGAGTTAGTATTTGTAGAGTTGGTGTAGTTGTGTTGCTCCCAGGATATTAAAGGAAATATTTAGCTCTGTGAAGCTCGAAAACTTGTCCCCTCCACCAATAGAAATTAATCTAATAAAAGATATTACCTCACCCACCTTGTCTCTGTTGTGAATTAGACACTTAGCTCTATTGATAGCTAATGGAGATTCTTCTTTAACGCAGGTGATGGAGCTGTTCTTATGGATTCTGGACTCCTTAGTTCAAATCTCTAGAGGGAGAGATTTTCCACAGCTATATATCCTGTTTATAATGAGGCAATAAAATAGAAGTAGGTAGTGCTGGTGTCACTTTTCTCTGAATCATTTGTTCTTGAGTTTTAAATGCAATCTATGTTACTGTAATCAATTGGTTCTGTTTCATTCACCATATTATGAGCGCAGAGAAAATACTAATAGGTCTGTGGTTGAGATTGAGTCAGTTAGATGCAAAAAGCAAGGCGCTTGTCATAGTGGGATTATAGCTTTATAACCTATTTTTCAGATGAAGCTGATGTAGAAATTATCATGCTTTTGAAATTAAAAAGATAAGGTGTTTTGGATCCAAAAAGGCAACAATATTCCTTTTCTTCTAAATGAAGGGAAACATGTAAAGCAACTAATTGGTCAGGAAACCAGAATGTAGTGACATGATTTAAAATATATGTTGGACTAGAGTTATGTTATACCAGGACCTGGACTTTTTTATTAACATTGCAGAGTTGTGTGGGGAGGGTGGAAGAAATACATGCACCCAAGAGGAAAACAGACCTGCCCTGGGCCTATTGGTGGTTGCTTTGTCAGGTAACAAGCATCATGTACTATTTCCCAATTTTGTTGAGTTAGGACATGATCCAAAGCCTATTGAATTCAATGGAAGGACAATCACCTGCTTCAAATGGTTTTGGATCAGGCCCTTAGGGTGGGATTCACAAAAGTATTTAGGTACATAACTCCCACTGAAATCAATGGGAGCTAGGCACCGAGCTTAGGGACGCCAGGCATCCGGTTTCTGACCGGAATGCCTGATAAAAAAGGGACCCTGGTGGCTCCGGTCAGCACTGCTGACTGGGCCATTAAAAGTCCGGTCGGCAGCACAGCAGGGCTAAGGCAAACTCCCTGCCCTGGCTCTGCGCAGCTCCCAGAAGCGGCCGGCATGTCCCTGCAGAACCTAGGCACAGGGGCGGCCAGGGAAGCTCCGCGTGCTGCCCTTGCCTTGAACACCAGCTCCGCAGCTCCAATTAGCCGGGAATTGCTGCCAATGGGAGCTGCGGGGGCAGTGCCTGGAGGTGCAGACAGCATGCACCACGCAGAGTTGCCTGGCCATGCCTCTGCCTAGGAGCCGGACATGCCAGCCACTTCCGGGAGCCGCATGGAGCCAGTGCAGGCAGGGATCCTGCCTTAGCCCCGCTGCCCAGGAGCTACCTAAGCTCTGCCTGGCCAGAGCCCGCTCCCTGAACCCCCTGCCCCAGGTCAGAACCCCCTCCTGTACCTTAACTCCCTCCCAGACCCTGAACCCGGCACGCCCACCTGCACCCTAACGCCCTGCCCCAGGTCGGAACCCCCTCCCACACCCAAACTCCCTCCCGGAGCCCACACCCTGCACTCCCTCCTGCACCCCAACTCCATGCCCCGAGCTCCTCCCGCATGCAAACTCCCTCCCACAGCCCACACCCCCTCCTAGATCCCAACCCTCTGCAACAGCCCTGAGCCTCCTCCCACACTCCAAACTCCTCGGCCCCAGCCTGGAGCCCCCTCTTGCACTCCAAAACCCCCAGCTCTACCCCAGAGCCTTCACCCCAGCCAGAGCCCTCACCCCCTCCTGCACCCCAATCCCCTGCCCCAGCCCAGTGAAAGTGAGTGAGGGTGGGGGAGAGCAAGTGACGGAGGGAAGAGGGGCTGGAGTGAGTGGGGGCAGGGCCTCAGAGAAGGGGCGGGGTAGGGGCAGGCCTCAGGGAAGGGGGCGGAGCAAGGATGTTTGGTTTTGTGCAATTAGAAAGTTGGCAACCCTAACCCAGCCTTAATGCCCAATCTGAAATACCCCAAATCAAGCCCTATTCAGCAAAAATTGTTCCTTCAAGACATGGGGCTCAAAGCAAAACTGACATCTCCAGTTCTTCACCAAGTGCTGACCAGTTCAACCTCAAAGTGAAAGCAAATCTTGAGGCATTCCAGTACAATAAGGCAAGGAGTGTGGACTTAGTAGAAGTGACTATACTAACATAAATAAAGGATATGGAAAATGACCATCCTTTATTCCAGAATAGATGGTGTAGCTGATGGGTTAGACATTAGAGATTTGCTGGAATCAAGGCACCTTTATACTTTTTATACATCTTCCTGAGAGTGCTGTGTACTCCTCAGCCAGATCTGGGAATCTAGGACAAAGAGTTTCACTGTTTATTTTAGTCATTTGGTTCATTAGTTTGTATAAAAGTAAAACTGGCAAATATACCACTAAATATGTATGAAGAAAAATATAAAGATAAAGAAAAGACTTAGGATAGTGTGAGGTTGTGCATTGCATCATGCAATACCATGATCACTTAACTGTGGAATTACCGCTTATTGTTACAATACCTTGTCTATCACGCTACAGAAGTTATCAGAAACTACATATTATTCACAGAAAAATAAACTTCATTACACTGGAGTTTTAGAAGTAAAATCACTTACCAGAACATTGTATTTATTTTTTTAAAGGTCAGTAAATTCAGAGTTAATGTTAAATTAAAAGAAAACTAAACATTTGAAAAAGCTGACAGTTGCAGTTAAGAATCCCGGCTTTCCTGAACTCTGCCCCAACAACAATCATAGAATCATAGAACATCGGGGTTGGAAGAGATCTCAGGAGGTCATCGAGTCCAACGCCTGCTCAAAGCAGGACCAACCCCAACTATGTTTTAAGAAACTCTAAACATCCATAACAAATAGTTTCCCCTGTACAGCACGCAACTTGGCTGAACTCCAGATTCTGATCTAGTGAATGCATTTTCTCAGTATAAAATTATTTTACCCTTTAATGGATATATTGTGTATATGATTAAGTACCCAGGGGGATTGATATAGATCGATTCAGAATATCGTATTTTAGAACTAAGATTAAGAAGTGCTCATTCACAAAAAATTCAGTAACTCTTTAAAATAATGACATCATAATTAATTATTTATTGTATTAACATGAATCATGATGACTGTGCAGCATTTGGTAATAACATAAATGACACAAACACTTCTTCATAAATAGTTTGGTCACTTCCATTCAGTATTACTGAGCCATAATTTTGAATTGTTGCCAAAGAAGCAACCTAGTGTTATGCAGTAATAAACATATTAAAGAAATGAGAGTTAATTTTTAAGAAACTTTTCTTTTTCTACAACAGAAGTAGTACTAGTTCACTCAGAATACTAAATAGCAGTTTTGCAATTCTTAGCATATTTGTATAATTAAATAAAAAAATTTGGATTATGGAGATATTACATCTGAGTCCAAATACTGTAATAGAATAAATTGTCAAGAATCAGTTTCTGCAGCAGAGCCAGTCACTGGGTAACCTAATGAGCACAGCTGGCCTGTAGTAGGCTGCTTGATTGACTACATCGCCTGATTGTTTGGAAGAGTCAGCAGACCGACTTTTAAGCCCAGCAGCAGCAGCTGCTCAAAGCATTCATCCACAGCTGTGATAATTTCTGTGTCAGTTGTTCCCAGCTCTGTTCCTGCCTTGGACCCAGCCTTGCCTTACCTTGCTTCAGGTAACCTGGCCCTGATCCTTGGCTTCAGTTCCTGACTTCTTGACTCTGGCCTCTGGCTCTGACACTTTGGCTCAGATTCTCAACTTCTGACTTTGGCTCTAACCCTGAGCTCCAATTCCTGGCTACCAACTCTGGCAATAACGACTGGGTCTGACTCCTGTTCTAATACTGGGCATGCCTGCCCACTTCCCAATTACTGACAGAAACCTAGCTGCAGGAAAAGTAGGGTATATATAGCTACAATACTCATAATGAGTACTGAATATTGACTTCAAGAATGAAATACTGGCCCAGCCTACTACTGGTCCTCAGTTTTGGCCTGATTCATCTCCTCTTGAAGTCAGTGAAAGGATTCTTATTGACCTCAGTGGGAGTTGAATCAGGCCCTTTATCTGCCAATAAAGCACACATCAATTAAAACAGAGTTATTGGCACACTCCACTAGGATATCATCATCCAGTGACCTCAGTCCCAGTCTGTCCAATAACTCCCACTATACAGCAGTGACAGTAAATAGCAAATCCAAAAGTTTGTCAATGAGTGTCAAAGATTAATAGAGAGCTCAGCACTAAAAGCATGAAGGGACCATTCTTATTCACACAACATGTGCTTAGATCTTTCAGCAGTGAAACATTAGGAGTAATAATACAATGTAAATTGTCCCTTAACATTTTAACATACAAGAAATATTGAGTGTTTCCACTCACTTTTTCCCAACAAGGAAATAGGTCACTCCAAGAGTACTCAGAAGCTTATGACAACTGGCATCAGCAATGTGGAATATTTCCAGGGAAGGAAATTGAGATGATGATGTTGTATAGTTCCTGCTCAAATAGAGACTGTAGCTGTCATCCTGGAAGGACTAAAATCTAGCCAAGAGCCTTGTCCAAAGTAATTGAAAGCTGACATTCATGTTTCACAAAAGGAATTAAAAGATGACATGGAATGTGGCCAGAAGGAGATCAGCACAGCATTAGCAGTATGTGAGTCTCTAACTACCATAGCTTGGTATTCTTTAGTTGGGATTTAATGGCTTACTATACTGAGTCCTTAACTGCCTCGACCGGATGGTAGAGATACATGCGACAGGAAGCACATATCACTGCCAGAATCTTTGTACAGCTTATGTGTATGAATGGATTTATGGGATTTACTCCTTTCGTTTACTAGGCAGCAGATTTGTCACTATTTTGATTTGAACAAGGTTAATATTGAAAAGTGTAAGCCTTGCCCTGAGACAGGAAATGCACTGGGGAAAGAGGGATATTTGAAGAGGCCATGTACCTTTAAAAAGCAATTTTGAGTCTAAAAGGAGATTTTTCTGGGGGAATGTAAACTACAAGGAGTCATCGTTTACACATGATACTGTAAAAGGGAATCATGTATTCATTGTTAAAATGTATCTCAACATTTTTTGTTGTAAGTTTGCATTAGGTTATGCAACAGAGTGGGCAGAGACAGCTAGAACATGACAGGCCAAATTCTCCTGCTAGTTACATTGTGTAACTCCACTGAAGTCCTTGCCAGTATGTGTTGGAGGGCTTATGGGTCAAAATGGGTTTGTGTGGCTTTATCTATTTTATCTTTTGCAAACCAGCAGTGGAATTACTTTGGATTAATGGCTACTAGCCATTAATGGTTATTAGCCATGATGGGTAAGGAATGGTGTCCCTAGCCTGTTTGTCAGAGGGTGGAGATGGATGGCAGGAGAGAGATCACTTGATCATTACCTGTTAGGTTCACTCCCTCTGGGACACCTGGCATTGGTCACTGTCAGTAGACAGGATACTGGGCTGGATGGACCTTTGGTCTGACCCAAGATGGCCATTCTTATTGTTATGTTCTTATGTTCTTACAACTGAGAGGAAAACTTAGTCACTTGTGTCTCATTGCAGCCAGTAAAATCCCATTGAAGTCAATGGGAGCTGCTGGTGATCAACACCTCTTCAAATGAGATCACTTCTATTTAGAGGCCTAAATGTGGATTTCAGAGCCTAATTTTAGGCACCCCGGTTTGACCATTTTAGTCAGTGCAAACAAGGGGATCAGTTCTGTTAGGTATGCATACTGTGAAAAATTTGACTGGCCTTAGCATGAAAGAAAGAAAGAGGGATGTGAAGTGAAGAGACATCAGGAAAGAACATCACTAGTTGGCCATTTTGAATCATTTGTTGTAAACAATTTACACAATGAATTGAGCCGTTTCTTCTGTTTTTAATTTATACACACAGTGGTTGTGATTGTTATTAATTTGTCACTGTGTAATTGCTGTGTGAGAAAAAATTATAGCCTGTAAAAATTATAGTTTGTAAACAGATCCCTATAAGTTTTCACACCATATAATTGGCCATCAATGGTAAATTCCATGGCGTTGTTTCTGTTCCATGATTAAATTATTTAAGGCTTATTTAAGTTAAGATGTTATGTATTTATTTAATATAAAATTATTTAAGAAAACAGAATCCTTTTCCTGTTTGTAAATAATCCACAAACATTGTAAAATTAATCTATTTTGAGGATAATAAAAAGAGCTTTTCAAAATGGCTACAGGAACTCTGCCGATGCAAACACTCTCATAAATATTTATTGGCACAGTAGAACCCCTATTGTGCTAACTAATTGGGGATTGAGACATTCATACAATAAAAAGGTGCATAACATTGAATACCTAATTACAGTTTGTATGGTGCATAATTTAATTTGCTCAATGATACTGTATATAATGCATTGTAAAAAATATATAGTGTGCCTGATTTTCCTTTGTGTCAGAGAACTGCACCTCTTCTTTGCCACCAAATCTGCCTTTTCAAACCTGTTCAGCTGCTTGAAAGTTGGCTGAAGGACTGAAGATGCATTCAGCAGCAGAAAGCTAAATTCAGCAGCAGAAAAATGGTTCAAATAGTCAGCCATTCATAAGAATGATATTTACAACATTAGCATTCTACTAGTGCTAGTCATGGTGTTTTTGCTTTGTGGAGAAAAGGTCACCTAAGGGGATGTTTATCAGTAAAGCAATATAAAGGGTTGTAAATTACAAAGAAGTACAGTAGAACCTCAGAGCTATGGACACCAGAGTTATGAGCAGACAGACAACCACGCACCTCATTTGGAACTGGAAATATGTAATCAGGCAGCAGCAGACAAAAGAATAATAATAATAAAGCAAACAGTACAGTACTGTGTTAAACATAAGCTACAAAAACAAATTTTTAAAAAAAGATTTGACAAGGTAAGGACACAGGTTCTGTGCTTGTTTAATTTAAATTAAGATGGTTAAAAGCAGCATTTTTCTTTTGCATAGTAAAGTTGTATTAAGCTGTATTAAGTCAATGTTCAGCTGTAAACTTTTGAAAGAACAACCAGAATGTTTTGTTCAGAGTTAAAAACATTTCAGAGTTATGGACAATTTCCATTCCAGAGGTGTTTGTAACTCTGGGGTTCTACTGTAACTCTGGGGCTTTTATTTTCAAGAATATTTACTAATGCATTTTTGCTGTATTTGCCCAACTCTGATCACAAGTGCATAATGACAGCCCCTCACCCAGTCTAAGAAACGGACTGAAAACGCTTGGATTAACCTGGAGTAGCTTAACAGTTCTTGTTTAAATTTGGGGTAAACAGTATTAAAGAGAGTCTGGTTGTAGAATGGGAAAAAGAAAATAGGGAATTCATAGAAAATTTAGACAATGGCTCAACAACAACTACAACAAAACCCTCACAAATAGTCATTAGGCCAGACCTGCTCTAAAAATATTGAGGGATAGAATGCAGATTCTAAAACAGTGCAGCCAAATTCTCAAAAGGAAACTGTCATGGAAACTAGCACCAATCCAAAACCCTGGAAGATTGGTTTAACATTTTGAGCAGTTGAAAACTAAGCACAATGGATGATTATATTGGATTTTGGATTTAATTTGCTCCCAATAACTGTAGGCTGAATCTTGACGTTCTTACTTGGGAAATTCCCATTGAAGTGAACAAGAGTTTGCCTGAACAAGAAAGATTTAATACAGAGGGCTTCATTTTCCCATGTGTAAGAATAATCCACATAAGTGAGAGAACTCATTTTCAACTCATGGAGTTTTCTATTCAATCTTCCTTCAGAGAAGAAGATTGGGAGGTCAAGGGCATGGCTTCCCACCACAGAAGAAGCTGGTGGCGGGGTTGGGGGGGGTGTTCAATCCCCTTAACTAAGAATTCTCCAAGATCAGCAGAATGTCAGAGCAACCACATGGATGCTCCATGCATCTTCTCTATCATCAAGCCCAGCTTCCTCAAGCCAGCCTCCTGAAAGCACAGTTCCTGCCAGAGACATGCTTGCTGGGGTTCTTCCATACCCCCAGTTGTCCATAAGACTCCCTTAAAAGGGGATTCCACAGCATGATGAGTGGGGGAGGGAAAGAGAATATTCTAATATAGCCCTCACCTGTGAAGGTTGCATGGTAGTAAGAATCCTGAGACCAGCCAGTTCCTCAGTCCTTCAACTATGCTGAGCCAACCTTCAGAGGACTTTTGCAAGGTTAGAAGAAGAGGGTGAGCATGTCACAGAGGCAGAATTCCCCTTCTGTTGGCCCAATCTCCATATCACCTCTTGATGTGGGAGGTGACATGGGACACACAGTAGGCACCTAATGTAAGTGGGCACCTAAAGATTTGGCCCTATGTGAAAAATGCCAGTAAAAGGCAGTGTTTTGAAAGATAAGAGCTGGGTGGAATTTTCACTGCAAACATTCTTGCAGATATACAGGGGGGAAGTGTTCCATTTAGGTAGCACAATGTTTCTAGCAGGCAACAGAGTTGAAGAAAAGGAACAACTGTGGCAAAATAACATGTGAAGATAGTAGACTCAGGTGAAGGAAATCCTTAAGGGAGAAGGAGAATGAAGGTGAACTCCTGGCATTTTTAGTGGCTTTGTTCCAGTGTGGTGCTGCATTGAAATTAACAGCAGCAAGGTTTGAAACAATTTCTGGTAATGAATCAGGATTTGTTCTTTCAAGCCCACAAATCTATAGACTATGCTCAGCTTATATGTCATGTTGATTTCCTGCATCACGCTAGTTAACAGTTTGGATTCTATAAGGGCCTTAAACACAAGTTGATTTTTATATCAAAGCCTTGATTATTTTATTCAGCAGTGGAGACTGAAAACACAAGTATGGAATCCTTCACAACTTAATGGAAATAAAAGCCTCCTTCATTCAGTTCATTACAACAATTGATTCAAGAACAGACCAGATAAACTAAAAGAAAATGAAAGCAAAGAAAGATACAGAGAAGAAAAGAGAAATTACAGGAATAATTTGGTGAACTCAAGTCTCTGATTGTTTATCAGACTTCTGTATTCTCCTCCCATTTCCTCTTGGCCATTAAGGCTCTCACAGGTGTGGACAGGACTGGCAAATTCAGTTAGCTCTTTAGGTTTCATGGCATTCATCTTTTCTTCAGGAACAATGCCAAGCATTTATAAACAACTATAAAGTGTACAGTTCATAAAAAGTTCCCAAACTGTTCATTTAAGCATACTCTCTTCCTTTAATTCAAATAAAGAATCTGAACTAAATGTTATTTAAATCCACAGCTGAAAGGAAATGTAAGAAGAAGGCCATTTTTCCTTCTTTATGACATATAAAGAAGACCTGCAATGTTGCTTTTTTTTAAGGGGGTCTTTTTTTTTTCCTTCTCTTAAAATACTTGGACAGATCGTAGTCCGCTACAGCTCCTTTGCACTGCAATAGTGAAGAAAAGGGCCCATAAAGCCCAGCGGAATCAACTTCCTTAGGATTCCTTCAGCATATGGGAACTCTTCCGGTGATTGCTCCTTTTTGCTGCTTTGTACTTCACCCTCATCTCATCCCCTGGAATAAGATGTCTGACTGGGGTAAAGGAGGCATGTCCAGACATCCCAGATAGGGGACAATACAAATATTGCACACAGCAGGAAAACGACAAATTGATTGGGCAGAAGCTGGAGTATACTAATAAAAGCATACCTAAGATCAACAGAAGTGCAAAGTCTCTGAATCACCTGTGGAACAATACTTCTATCATAGCAGGAGTGGGACTGAAAACTCTAATTACTGCCGTGTAACAGTTCCCATTCAAGCTGTCTAATTTCAGAAACTGTCATCTACTAGGCTTTTCAGGCCTGGTTTCTATTCAATGGTAAAGTGTTTTGGAAAGTTAATGCCAAACTAAACCTGTTATTTTTGAAATCTAGGAGAGTGAAAATATACTTTTCTCTTGATTAATAATAATGTTCTTAACAGCTCTAGTATCTAGGGGTAGAAAGGTGAAATAGGGTATGGGAATAGCCTTCCATTGAGAAGTGTGTTTTGCTGTTCAGGTGAAGATTAGTTTTGATTTGACTGACTCATGAACATTTTAAAATTGCACAGTGAGCATGCACAGTAAATTTGTAACAGTGATAGTGCCCATATGCTCAGAACGGACCTAATACAATGTCCACTGAAGTGAATGGGAAGACTCCCACTGATGTCAATGAGATTTGGATCCGATCCCATACGTGCATCCGAGGAAGGGCATGCTATATGTACATGGATATAGAGCTAACTTTCCTGCATAGTTAAGGTGTGCAGAGGATGAGCCAAGGGCCTCTTGGGGCAATGTTGTGCACACTCATCCCCCACAGCTTCTATAAAGTTAAATACTACACTGCTCGTGAGACGCACAAAAGGCCTCCCATCTGAGTACCTTATCTAAAAAGGAACTAGCAGCCTTTAGAGAACCACTGCCCTGTTGTTTCCAGCTCTTCTGAGCTGAAATTATACTTCTTTTTCATGACATATCTGGAGGTTGCACTTTGACCCATCAACTGAGCATGTGCAAAGCCAACAGACAATTGCATTTGCACAATGGGGCCCTACTCTATGCCTGGGGTCCCTAGGCACAAATAATGAGTTAAGAGAGTGCAGAGGCAGCAGTTTCACAGAGAAAGAGGCCTTAAAAATAACATAAGACAATATCTGGCTCTCCCAAAGTGGTTTCCCGTGGTGAAATTTTCTTATCATGCCATGAAGCCAAACTGTTTCTTGCTGCCACATGCAGTTGTTAATTTTATACAACTAGGACATTTCAGAGGTGCTGAGCAGACTCAGCTCTCATTTAGTCCACATGGATATGTGTGTGCTCAGCACCTCTGAAACCCAGCCCCCTATTTACCAAAGAGAGCAAAAGCTTACAGGGACTGAAGTGCTGCACTTTTTTCCTCCAGAAGCTGAATATCAGAAGTTCTCATGAATGAATATAAAGTTTCTCCTGACATGTATTTCACATTCACAAACAGAAAAATGGTGAAAAGATTTTTTTTTTTTTAATTAAATAGATAAAAGAAAATGCAATTTGGAAGGATGGGTTGATTGAACTTTACCTGCTGCCCTTAGTTAACATCACACTGAATTGACAGTTACAGGCAGTCACTGATTAATAGCACTAAAAATTAGCAACAAAATGTCCTGCTTGTCTTTTTCTATCCATTGGTAAGTTAGAAATCTTCCCACAACTATGTGTTTGTTGAAACTCCACCCACACATTGATGAGTCCAGTCCAACTGACAAATCTCCTAGAAGATAAGTAGAAAAATGATGTTACACCCACACAAAGTAAGTAAATTAAGATGAATTGAGACCTTAGTGTCTCATGAAAAATGCTAGATGAAATCAGTAAATGTATTGAGATAAATGCTCCTTTTGGTATGAAATTCATTTCATGAAAGTGGGGTTTGGACAGTCATTTAAAAAAGTAGTTATTTGGATCATGTATATGATTAAGTATAGCAGATGTGCAACGAATTCCAACTGTATGGAAGTATTGCTGAAAACAGAGGAATTTTTGCTAATAGAAATATTTTATTTCTTACACTGTATGAATCAGCGTTCTTATGAGGGTTTTGGAAGCCTGGTTTTGAGTGTGCACTTCCACATTATTGGCTAGTGCTGGAGAGTATTTATGTTTTTGTTGGTTTTTTAAATATGTTTATTTTGGTGATAATTGAAGGTAATTTACTATGGGCTAGGTCCTGGTCTGTGTACAGGGGTGTAGTGTGGCAGTGCAGCCACTTGGGACCCCAGGAAAAGTTTTGACACAACGGAGGGAAGCTCCTTGCAATGCATTATAACAGTTTTTGGGAGACAGCAGTTGGTCTTGAAAAGCTTCTTCCATTTTGAAACTTCTACTGGTCTGAGAAATTGCCTATGCTTTAAATGGAGAATACCACTGGAGCCAGTAATGTTCCTCAGTCTCAACCTCTGACAGTAGAATAAAGTTGCAAGGGTACTAATGTAATGTCACACAATCTCAAGAATCTGTTTAAATCCATTTTGATTAAATGTGAAAAGAAGACATGAAATATTCAAAGTATTCTGTTTTTAAAGCTATCAGGTTTCAGATGATTGCATATAAAAATATTTTCCTGTGTGACCAGGGCCGGATTAATGCAGGGGCTTTAGGGGCTGCAGCCCAGGACCTCGTGCTAAGGGGAGCCCCAGCGCAGCAGGGCTCAGGCAGGCTGCCTGCATGCCGTGGCCTTGCACCGGAAGCAGCCAGCTGCTGGCACATCTCTGCGGCCCTTGGGTGGGGAGGCGGCTCCATGCGCCGCCCCCAGCACTCTCCCCACAGCTCCCATTGGCTAGGAACCGACCAATGGGAGCTGCGGGGGCGGCATTTGCAGGCACGGGCAGCACACAGAGACACGCTGTCCCCCTCCCCACTCCATAGCTTGAACACCCGTCTTCCAGAACTGCAGTATGAGGGTGCTCTGGATTTACAGTTAACCTCTTCAGGAACATGTGATAGGTCTAATATACTCACAGACTTTGCACAGGATTCTAAAACATCATGGCTCTTTACTTAATAGCATAAGAAATACACAGATCTATAAAAAATAATGAACCCCTGTCTCTGTTTCCTCACCACTCTGGAATATTCTTTGATCTGGGTCAGGGTTGTCTGAGGATGTCCAGGATCTTTCTACCACAGCTTATGGCTTGACTTCTGAGCCATTTGAGCCTCTCTCTTCCTAAATTAGCTTGTTTTCTTTGATCTTGTTTCATCCTGCTGCAAAAGCATGCCACCTGTTCCCCTCTCTTGCCCCAAACTTCCTGTGTCTCTCTAAAAAGCCTTCCCTAATGAGTCTTTTTTAAACCCCTGTTTTGTCATCTCTATCTCTTTTACTTGTTTGGAAATTTTCCGCTCTCTAAACGACTGCTCCCTGTTGAGTGGTTGGAGAAAACTGGTTCTCCAAGCTTCAGCCAACCTTAGCATACCCATTGTGTGGTGACAGTGCAGTAGTTAAGGTTAACTACTCTCCATTGTCCTTAGTCTCCTGGGTATGTGATAGGCCCTGCCAAGGCCATGATGGATTCCACATTTACATAGAGGCATTAATTGATACCGCAGTTTTCATGGGAAAAGATCAAAATATCAACCACAATTCATAAGTTGTACAGACAGATCCCCAAATGATCACACAAGAATGAAGGTCATTCTATAGGAAAATATCTGTTTGCTCTTGAGGTATGGAAGAATATTAGAGGAAACATTATTCAAATGGGAGTTAGGTGTCTTGGAGATTTTCAGTTTGTACCTGGGCATTCCCATGTTGCTGGGCACTAGGAAACTTGAGAGATTCAAGGAAGAGAATCATGCTGTAATTGTGAAATATAGGCACCAAAGAGAATTTTCAGAAGCACCCAGAGATTCTCCAAGTACTCCAGAATTAGTCCCTTTTGAGGAGAATAAAGGTCAGAGATACAGCCTGCAGCAAGATATAACATGATTGTAATGGCTTTATGTAGTGCAAAGTTGATATGCATGGCTGTGATGGCTAGATATATAGATTTTTAAGCTGATCTCAAGATTTTTGGGGGGCTTGACTAATGATTTTTTAATACCTGCGGTTGGCAATACTGAAATCTAGTGCAATGGGACACCAATGTTGGTTGGCCGGGGCCTAATATAAATAACGGCCTTAAACGTCCCATCTAGGCCTAATTAGCTTACTACATAAATAATTTACATATGTTAATATGCACCGACTGGGCATTTCTGCCCTGCACCATGCCCACAGAGAATTTGCTGAACACAGGGTACTTTAAGCCCTGTGCACCCTTTGGGTGCCCTACAAAATATGTGAGCTTATGCTAAGCGCATTCATTGGCCAGCAATGTGCTTAGCACGGGCTAGTCACAGAAGGTAAGTCGCAGAGCATTTACTGGATGCGTATTATGGAAATAGCAGTATTCATTGTTACACCACCATCATTTATTTTTCCCAGTGCTGCTCCTTTAAAGTTAGTGCTCTGGCAGTAACCAAAATTGTTTTCTCTGTCTGTGTGGATGGAATTTAAAAATGACAGGATATGCATATTGGCTGTGCTGGTTGCAGTTCAAAGAAACTAAAGGGGCAGTAGAGGGTGAGTGACAGGAGATTACTCAGAAGTCAAATACAGTGGCACAGTTCACTGCCTGTTCTAGATGGGGTCTGAAAAGTGGTTTGTCATTCCAGCTTGTTTAAATACCTCTGGACATTATTAAAGGTGTTTGATACTGGGAAAAGGCGGATGCTCAGACTCATCCACACTGTGAATCCACCTTGATGGCTTATTTGCATAATGCCACAGTTAAAGCAGACTCTGGAGTGGACACTCTGCACTTTCTGGACATAGATTCATTGATTATAAGGCCAGAAGGGACTATTAGATCTTGTAGGCTGACCTGTGTATGTAAAACACTAGAATTTCACTTAATTACCCCTATATGGAGACCCACAACTTGTGTCTGGTCAAAGCAAATCTCCAAGAAAGGTATCTAGTTTTATTCGAAGAGATGGAGAATCCACCACTTCTCTTGGGAATTTGTTCCCATGGTTAATCCCCCGCAATGTCACACATTTCTGGCAAATTTCTAATTTGAATTTCTCTAACTTCAGCTCCCAGCCAGTGGTTTTTGTTATGCCTTTCTCTCTAGATGAAAAACCCAGTCACTTCTCAATCTTCTTTTTGATAAACTAAGCAGATTGAACTCTTCAAGTCTCACTGTAAGGCATTCTCTCCAGTCCTCAACATAAGGGGAGTTTGACTTCTGTATTTGTGGGGGGGCAGAGGGCTTAATAAGTATAGCTCTGATTTTTGAATTTACTGATTATTATTAGTGGTACTTAAATTACAATGTAGTTACAATCACACACACAGTTTATTATTTAATCGCCCTTCATTTTTTGTTTTAATTTAATTATTTGATGTTTACAAGCTCACTAAACAGAATCAAGCACTTTCCTGTAACTATGAATCGTGTCTCCTTAGTTTTAGAGATACATAAACATTGTCTTAATGTAGAAATACTGTATTTACCTTAATGTAGACACAATCGTTTTTCCACAGGTAGCATAAACATCCACAAAGTTCTAAGGAATCAGCTTCGCAGTTAAATCAGCTTCTATGTGAAGAAGAGCCAGTGAAGAAAATCTCTTTCTTCTCCATCATTGAACACAACCCATTTCTAATTAATCTTATTGCAGAAAAGGTTTGTTCCAATGTGGCCGTCCCAACTGGCGATGTGAGAGCTAACTGAATGAGTTTGTAATAGTTCGGGTATGTAATTCGAGATATTTCTTCTTTAATTCTTTGAAAGGTAATAGGAGATTCAGTACTGTCAAAAATATCCATTTCTCCAGCTGCAAGGTGAGAATTTATGTTGAGTGGGAATGCATATTTCTTCAAGAGTGGCTGATTGCCATTTTTGTCACACCTTAACACTGAATCAGAAGCTTCAGCAATTACCATTAATTCTTTTGAGAATCGTCTCTCTAACTCTGCAATTATGGATTCCAAAACAGGAAGGGAGAACTTCTGATGCCACCTGTTTTTTTCAGGTGCACTTACAGTCATGGGCATCTCACGCGCACTTGTTGCCTCTTCTACAGACTTATTTTGACCCAAATTTATTGGGACATGAAGTCCATAAGAGTTGCCAAGGCTTTTTAAACTCTTCTTCTTTTTGTTGGTTGAAGTGTGTCTTCATCTGCACTGCAATGTTGTTGTCTTGGAAGAATTCTGGGATTCCTTTCCATGTTTCATTCCAGTCTTCTTCACTAGTACTCTTTCATTTTTCCTATGATAGACAAAGCATTTGCAAGTGTGGTACTGATGCCTTGGAGTGCTTTGTGAGAGGTATGAACAACTTTCATAATATGCTGAAAGATAATCAAGCATGCAATGAATTAAACTCCACACATGTGATGATAAAGGTCACTTGCTTCTAGAGAAACCACTTTTTGCCTTGTTCTCTGAGTTCTTTAAGATGCTGTATGATGTCAGTGTATTGTGTTTTTATTGCAAACACACTTTTCCATTTACATGCCCAATGCATGTCACTGGGCTGCGCAGTCTCTTGATGCTTAAGACCTGAAACTGTCTGCATGTCCGGAAAACCGTGATGATTGCTTCACTCCACAAAGACTGAGTACAATTTCCCAATTATAATAAGAAAGTTCAAAGCACTTTGACTTACTTTACTTTACAGCATTCCACAAAGACAACATTGAATTTGTGCTCCTACACATAACATGTCATCTAATTCAACTGGAAATAGCTAGACGTCTATGCGGTTGCATATTGTTGCATCACTCTCTGCATCATCTGCAAATCCTGTGATACCTGCTGTGAGGGGCAGAAATAGGAAAGTCACTTGGATTTCAGATGGCTTTGCCCTTCATATAAGAACTCGTGGGTGCGTAGAAAAAGTAATCGTTTATCAATGTATACAGTTTGGGGGGAGGGGAGACAATGCCCCTGTATGTCTCCCTCTCCCCCGCCCCAAATCTCTGCACATGGTCTTCAAATAATTTTGTGGAACAATCAGGAGAGTTGTGTTGGAGTGTCCTCCAGTGTTAGGCTGTCTCCATGGCTGTGACTAGAGCCCTCAGAACCTGCCACGTTCTCAGAGCAGACCACTTTCCAACTCCCTTTAACAAGAACCAAAAATAAGAAGGGTTTATTTGGCAGTACTAGTTATACTGGGAGAGCCTGCTGGTCCTAGCACGCTGCAGTGATGGCCTCTGAGGTCTGGATAGCAAAATAAAATGCATTCCTTTCTAAGTGGTGGTGGTTCAAAATGCATCCACCTGGGTTATAAGATCACATCCTCAACTGGTGTAAATCAACTAATTTCCATTGACTTCAATGGAGTGATGCCAATTTATGCCAGCTGAGGAACAGGCGCATAGTGTATAGAAACTGCCCTTTGTCTGGTGCACAGTCTCTTTCTGCAAGTCAAAACCTGCTTTAATAGTACTGCTGAAAACTAGTGGATACTCCTGTCGAACCCTCTGACTCATTTAGGAGGAGAGGTCTGTGTGCTGTCCCAGCTTCTAGAGAGAATTACTGAAGTGTCTGCAGTGACCCTGAATGGTATGGAGGGCAGAAGAGAGCTGGGACATTCAGAAACAGTGAGACCAACCAACTATGTCTGAATGGGATCCAACACTAAAGCTTTCAAAATCCCAGTAGCTAGGCGGGTAGCTGAGGCCTGAGCATCCAAACCCCCAAAAGAGGCCCAATTTTAAAAGAAAACAGGTGGCTAAGATCTGCTTTGAAGATTCCCCCTTGTTTTCCGAGTATCCTAAACTGGCCAGCCAAATCCCTGGGGAGTACTCAAAAGTAGTCTTTTGAAAATTCCTGCATAAGTGATTTTTCCAAGATATCACACAGTCTGGTCAGATTTCTGATGCCCAGTCCTTAACCCACGAGACTGTCCTAGAGGTTTAGCTCTGTCCTTATTTTCTCTAAATCCATTTGCCCATCCATAATTGTTTGTATTGTCTCGGAAAGTCTAACTGTCTATAACAGAACTTCAGTTCTAAGTAAATAACATCTCAGCAGGTATGCTACTTATAACTGCAGCCACTTGAAAACACTATCAGTAGGAGAACAAAGTTAGATTATCATATGCTTTCAAGAACAGAACAAAAAGTCAAAGAAAACAAAAATCTCTCTGAAAAATAAATGCTAGGACAGGGGTGCAATTATAGAACAGAAACATCTTATGTTTCGTATCCCTCTATAAACAAGTATAATGATGCTTCAGAAAAGGAGAAGGTTTTTGTTATTAAAAGACTGAATACAATAGATTTAAATACATTTTAATTGAAGCTACTAAAAGTGGTACAGAAGTCTCAATGGCAATGGAATGATACATGTAAATGGAGAAGAAAATATTACCTAGCACACCTAGTATGATAACAGATCTTACATCAATTAGATAACAAGGCGATGTGTGCCTTATAAATACTGTACACACACAGGGGCTATGGCCAAAACATGGGTACCTAAAGTAAAAGTGACCTGATTTTCAGAAGCAATGCAAGTGTAAGTCAGTCCGAGCTGCAGATGCTCAGCACCCCTGAATGTCAGACTACTTTTACATTAATTTAGGAACCAACTTTAGTCACTTAGGTTTGAACGTGTTGGCCCATTTTCTTTGGGTTCTCAATGGGAGATAGCCAAAAATATGTAATGGCCATGCAATGAATCACTGCATCTCATTCATCCCTATCAAACCGGGGGAAGACAGAAAGAGGCTACAATAGCAGCCGGAATCAACAAAAAGAAAGTAAGGATGATAATGGGGTTTGGGCAAATTACATTTCCTCAAGGAATCAAATGCATTCTATACAGCACCTCATGTATTGAAGTCTTTACTTAAGAGAGCCCATCTCAAGGTTCCCCTGGCTTAGGCTTTATTTCTCTCATTCTTTTTACTGAAATTGTCATGTTTTCTGTGTGATTTTTATAGCAAAGGCTCTTCCTTTTTTATTTTCAAATCTTCGCTAACAAATGTGTGGATTATAATGTATCTGCAATATGCAAAGTATTTTGTTCTGTATCTGGAAATCCACAAGAGCTGGGCTAATCATTGTGGGAAATTATACCCAAACATGTTTGCCAGTTTTGAATTGTACTTTGACCTGATCAATAGTGATTTTGTGGACGTTTGTGCAACCACATTTTGTTTTCCTGAATGTTTTGGAGGAGTTTCATTTGTAAGAATGCACATATTTATGCACATACAGATGTTTGTGCTGGAAGTCCTCTCCTGGCCATTCTGTATATACACTGGATTTATTTGTTGGGGAGCGAGAATGTTAAGAGGCAAATGAGACTGAGGATAAGGGAGATCAAGGAAGTAGAAGTGGGAAGCCCAGAGAAGTAGAAAAGTTCTTTGCATAGAAACATTACACTTGTTCTAGTTCCAGAACATGAAAGAAGTTATCTGTAATGCAGACAAATACCAAAACAGGAGGAATAAACATCTCTGCACATTGCACAAGTCATGGATACCAAGGCTGGAAGGGACTATTGCAATCATCTATTCCAGTGGTTTCAACCTTTTTTCATTTGTGGACTCCTAAAATATTTCAAATGGAGGCGCAGACCACTTTGAAAACCTTAGATATAATCTGCGGACCCCTATGGGGTCCGTGAACCACAGGTTGAAAACCACTATTCTATAGTAACAACAATCTTTTGTGGACCCCTGCGACATAGTCTGTGGACCCCCAGGGGTCCGCAGACTACAAGTTGAAAACCACTGATCTAGTCTGACCTCCTGTGTAGCACACGCCATAGAACTTCCCCAAAATAATTCCTAGACCATATCTTTTAGAAAATCATCCAATCTTGATTTAAAAATGGTCAGTGATGGAGAATACATCACAACCCTTGGTAAATTGTTCCACTGGTTAATTTCCCACACTATTAAAATTTTATGCCCTATTTCCTGTCTGAATTTGTCTAGGTTCAACTTCCAATCATTGGATTGTGTTATACCTTTCTCTGATAGATTGAAGAGCCCATTATTAAATATTTGTTCCCCATGTAGGTACTTATGGACTGTACTCAACTCACCCTTTAACCTTCTCTTTGTTAAGCTAAATAGAGTGAGCTCTTTGAGTCTATCACCCTAAGGCATGTTTTCTAACCCTTTAATGATTCTCATGGCTCTTCTCTGAAGCCTCTCCAATTCATCAATATCCTTTTTCAACTGTAGGTACCAGAACTGGATACAGTATTCCAGCAGTGCCAAATATAAAGGTTAAAATAACCTCTCTACTCCTACTCAAGATTCCCCTGTTTGTGCATCTCAGCACTGCATTAGACCTGTGGCCACAGCATCACATTGGGAGCTCATGTTCAGCTGATTATCCACCATGACACCCAAATCTTTATCCACCTACTGTATATAATCCTACATCCACATAGATTATTTACAGGGTGACACGGAAGGGCTGTTGACAAGGATAAGAGTCCTCAACCCTACCACCATCAATGGGAGAAATAGGCAGCCAGCAAGAACCTGTACCATGCAGAGAGGAATGGACCACAGCAACATTTGGAGCAATTAGTTGTTAGTGTGTTATAAAGGCTGCTAAACAGCCAATAAATGGTCATGGCTGCCCTGGGGGTAGCGCTGGCTACACTCTTCTATAGGGTGTATCATCAGGTGCCTTTCACCCTCCCTCCCACATGCCCAGAAGGCATTATACAAACAGTGCCATTCAGATGCCTCCTCCCACTCCTAAGCTTGGTAGTCCTCAGAGGAGCAGGATTTGTCCCTTTGCATGTAAAGAAAAATGTAATAAACATATAAATTTAAGCTGTGTTGCATCATCCTGATACCAGATGTTCATATTAAATTTTCACAAAGATCAGCAGGAGACCAGTAAGTAATTTGATTTTAAAATGCCTAGATTAGTCAATGTAACAAGCCAGAGATTTTAATGAAAAAAACCTGACTCCTTCTCCAATGACAATAATTAAAATGATTTCAACTATATTATTGCTACATGCTCTCGGTTAAATGAGCTCAGTTCTGTTTCTAACACAGTAGCACACATCATAAATCCTCTATTCATTTTCTACAGTCAAACAAAGTGGGCAAACGTTGTTCCAGTAATGCTCAAAATCATATGAATCCAGAGAACACTATCTTGTCTTGTGTATTTTTTTTCATGCATTTTGAGGGGTGAGTCATCTCTCTCTGGTTAAAGCAGCAGCTTATACATGAATGGTGCATGCGAAGAGAGATGCTCTTGAGTCTAAACGTGTGCAGTTGGCAAGTGCTCCCTTAACCTGGAAATTAACTGATATATTTTCAGTCATGTACTTGATACACACACTGTTGCCCATATTCTGCCAAGCTTACTCTTGTTAAGAAGTGTCTTAGCCTGCTAGTAGTTCCTTTGAAATCAATGAGAATCCTGGCATAGTAAGGTGCTACTCAATATGAAAAAGGGACACAGAACTTGGCCCTATATAATTACTTTAAAATAAAAGACTGCAATTGCATTAAATACTGTGTTAGCATTCAGAACCATTTTCATAACATGGAGAAAAGAAACATGGAAAAGGATGTAGTGTATATAGATTAGCAAAATAACTAAAAACAAGAGGTCATTGAAGACCTGGGTTGGGGAAGTTTTGCTGGAGTGCTTTTCTTTGTATAAAAACAACAAGGAGTCTGGTGACACCTTAAAGACTAACAGATTTATTTGGGCATAAGCTTTTGTGGGTAAAAAACCCACTTCTTCAGATGCTCCTTAAGGTGCCACCGAACTCCTTGTTGTTTTTGTGGATACAGACTAACACGGCTACCTCCTGATACTTGACACCATGCAAGGCACTTTTCTTTGTATAGTGCTCTGAAACAGTACATCAGTGTTAATTAAGTGTTATTAGCATTATCACGTATTATTATGTACAGTGGCTATATGAAAGGGAGAATATATTTGGAATGTATATTGTAAAGCCAAAACTAAAGCTTTGCCTACACAATGCACATTCTGTACCCACTGCTGGCAACATATACAGTATGTGTTAGTGCAGGAAGGGTGATAGCATTTTCTCCCTGCCCCTCCTCCTCAGCAATATACTGTTTGTCTCGGGTAGTTTCCCGAGACAAACAGTATATTGACGAGGAGGAGGGGCAGGGAGAGAATTCAATGGGTTTCTCAGAATGGCAATGGTTATTGAATAAATGCTGTTCTTCTATTGGTCGTGTGTTATTCTGGACCATTGATGAATCAGTAATCTCATGCCTTTTCAACTGATGCTTACTGTTTTCACAAAACTGATACAGTTTTCCCTACTACCAGTACCAAAATTCCTTGTAACCTACCACTTTACTTCATGCCAGTGAAACTTTGTTTGGTGGTTGTTTGTTTATCTTCTTCTACAGAGTGTTGTCCTAGGGATCCCCTGCTCTGCTGGCTCATCAGCACCAGAAATTGGATTGTGTTATTGGAAATCACCGTTCTGCTCTCTTGGTTTTATGAAATGTTGTTTACAATATTTGACATGACATTTTGTTTGTCTGGAGATATCTCTACATAGACCTAAATTATGGCATTTAGAATGGAAGAATTTTAAACCCCAGTATTGACAAAAAGCAGTGCCTCTAGTTGGGCTGGATGAGCAGAAAAGGGGCTGATGCACTACTGCAAACACAGCGTTGGGATGTTAAGATCATGGTACGTACCTATTATAAAGATGGTTGAGCTGGAAGGAGCTGTTAACCTCTCTAGTTATCTCCCAGTGACTAGTACAGTGTATCCTGAAAAATGCAAAATTCTCTGTAGTGCACAGCCCCATATTACCTTCCCCTGCTCTGCCAAAGCTATGCTGGCCATTGTCCCAGGGGCACACCCAGTGACCATGGTACGTTGTACCAGAGAGTGTGCTAAAGGTTCTCTGTACATACCTATGAACTACTGCCATCTCCTGCATAGATAAGCTGCCTCAAGCAAACTCTGTAATTCCAGTGTTCTCCTACTCATGAAGGCAGAGGAGACAGTGTGTCTCTGTCTTGTGGAGCAGGAGACAGGACAGTATCTGTGAGCAACGTTATTTCTCTTTGTGTCAGGGCACTCCACCGTGCTGTACATACAATGTACATTTGCTAAGTGTATCTTTCTTCCCCTCAAACAAAAGGGTGTGTCCTTTGCTCTAATATACAGTATTTTCCCACTTTAGCGTGAGTTTGTTGTATCATCTATTTGTGGGTACCACTCTCAGGTCAGAAGAGCTCTCTTTGAAAATCCACTATCCTGCACATGCAAACGAAGAAAATGGCAAAGAACAACCAAAATCTTTTCTTCCACAGAGCACTCATCTTGCTGCCTTTGAAAATGCCTCACTAAGTTTGTTCCTTCTAGTAGGTGTTTTGTACCAAAAATAGAATTCCTTATCCAGTCAGTCTCCATGGTAACGTTGTTTCTTATTAAATGGTAGGAGGAAAAAAACACAATTAACTCCCATGACCTCCTATTTGCTGAAAAGTTCAGCTGTATCTTTGATGGACATGTCTGTTTTGCACATTGGACAATGCATGCACTTACAACTAATTTTCTTTTTTAAAACTGCAGATTCTTCATATTAAAGTCAGGTGATCCCATGCAAACAGGGAAAAGGTATTTCAAGGGAGAGAGTGCTGCCTATCTTACATCCTGCCCTTTTTATACACCCTATTGAAACTTCTCTTAACATTCAGTTATAAAATTAGTTTACCTTGAGTCGACTGGAAAACCTGTTATATTTATCACTGTCCTTATAAGGCCATGTCTACACGTACAGCGCTGCAGTCGTGCAGCTGTACCGATGCAGCTGCACAGCTGCAGCGCATCTGGTGAAGACACTATGCCAATGGGAGAGAGCTCTCTGCGAATGGCAGAAGCTATGTCGGCGGGAGAAGTTCCCCGTTGACGTAGCATGGTGCATATTGTGACATTACACTCCATATTCATTATGAAAATATGCTTATGATATGGATATGACATAACTGGGATGTACTTTATGCAAGATGGCTCATGTAAGATATCATTGGAAAGGTTATGATTTACTGAATGTAATTATCCAATTTGTATACCCGTATCATTTCTGTATCTGAAGTTAGAAATATTGACCATGTATCTGTATTTCAAATGTGCTATTTTGGGTGTCACCCACAACTAGCCCTTCAGGTACAACAATGAAAAGCCAGACAGGACTGATGGCCCATTAGCAAAGACAGTGGACTGTGAAAGGGCTTAGTCTTCCTGTGGACATTCCAGACAGCCTGCAAGTAATGGCTGCCGTAGCCCTGCAGAGACACGGGTCTGGGTCACCTGGTACTGGACCCTCATCCCTTGGAATGCCAGTGTTTTTCCACTGGAAGGCAAAGGGTTCCCGCCATATCCAAAAGCTATATAAGGAAGAGGAGTGACATCATCATGGTTCTCCTCTGCCTCCCCATCCAAAGAGACACTGAAAAACACCTGTAAACAAGAACTGAACTGGGGGGAGAAGATCTGAACCCAAGTTAGAAGGGTGTCTAGCTTGTGAGTAATAATACCTGAAGTCTCAAGCTGCTGGTCAGTGCAGCTGCCTTTCAAGACTTTCTGTAATCTGCCTTTGACAGTATTTAGGTGAGAAATTACTATTTGTAGCCAATTTCTCTAGTGAATCGAGCTTAGTTTGCGTGTTTTGTTTTAGTTACTTAGTAATTTGCTTTGTTCTGTTTGCTATCTCCTTAGCCACTTAAAATCTGCCTTTTATAGTCAATAAAATTTGTTTTGTTTATTATAAACCCAGTTTATGTAATTTCTACCTTGGGGGGCAGGGGCAAGAAGTCATGCATATCTTCCTCCATATTGAGGGAGGGGGCGAATTTATGAGTTTACATTGTATAGATTACTCTACAGCACAAGCAATATTATTTTGGGTTCATCTCCCAAAAGGGGTGTGCCCGTGAGTGCTGGGTGAGTCCTCTCACACAGAGCTGACTTCAGTCTGTGTCTGCAGCTGGGTGTGGCCCTACCTCTGTGTGTGTGTGCTGCAAGAGGCCGGAGATCCTAATTCAGCAAAACAGGGAGAGAGAATCCAGGCTGGTGGAGTAGGAGAGGCTCAGTGGAACCCCAGTACATCAAGTGGCATCCCAGATGGGTGGTCCAACTCATCACACACATATGCGGTTATGTCAGTGTAACTTGTATTGCTCAGGGAAGTGGTTCCTTCACCCCCCCTAAGGGACATAAGTTATGCCAACATAGGCTGTAGTGTAGACATAGCCTAAAACTCCAAGTGCTAGGCTTCCAACAACAGTATGTGAATGTGTGTATTACTTTACTGTGATAGCTAAACAATTAGTTTAACCGCTGAACCTAACAGGTGAACCAAGACAAATACTTCTACTGAAGCCTTTAAAAGCAAATGAAATATGAAACCTTCAGCAGTAAACAGTAACAGTAGCAAGGATTTTTTTTAGAAGCAAAAGAGGACTCTGTGAGCCTCAGTTCTTATTTACACTAAGGGTCCAATGGCAGGGCAGATGCCCCACCACCAGCTAGGCAAGTGTTAAGGAACTCTTGTGGACACAATCAGCCCCAACCTGCAGCACCTGTGAGTTCTTCCCTTTTAAAAAAGAAGAAACTCAGTGCCGTAGAAGTGGCATGCAGAAGCAAGGAGAGTCAGGGCTCAGAGCATCCGGACTGGCAGCCTAATGGCACTAACTGACCTGTGGTTTGCGTAAGCTATCTGCCCAAGCTGTCCGAGGAGTAAGATGGGCCGGGCTGGTTTTCTTTTTACAAATTCTTCCATGATTAAGCCCTGATATCTACTCTCTCTATGAAGCAGGAACTGATGCTGCCTGCAGGGCCTGAAAGACTGCTTTCTTCTCCCTAGCACAAAGAATGGGGTCAGGGAAGTATTTTCCTTTTGTATGGACTGCTTTATATCCCCCAAAATAGGGTGGACTTACTAAAAGGCACAGCTGGAGGGCTATACTTCAGAACCAGACCACAGGGTTGCAGCTGCCCAGAGAATGACACAGGAGGTAAGTAATGTGCCTGCTCCGACCCTAAGGGGACGACCTCAAGACGTTAACCTTCGACGGGCCCTTTATAACTCTGAAATGTAACAGAGCCTTAATGTAGGCACAAGTGACCTGTACATCTGTCTTAAAACCCCTTCACTCTGCCAAAGCTGTGTTGAGAGACCTTAGTGTATTTGAGAATCTGTGTTTTTTAATATTATAATCTGTTCCACTTTTAATATAACATAAAACAAGTCAGACAAAAGATGAAACCACAAACACAGAATAATACTGAAATCAACTAAAATATTCCTTAGACTTTTCAAATGGTTTATTTGAATAGAGTTGAATGAACAATTTGCAATGAAATATTTATTCAGTGAATTGAATCCTGTTTTGTGTTCCTTAGTTTGACTGAATTGACTGAATTTTACAAATTTGGGTCCAAATCCTGCAAACACTTCAGCACAAGCATTAAGTATTTGAAGGGTTGGGTCTCATTCACTATTTGCAATTGTTTGCATTTTGGTGGGGGAAAGAAAACAGATACAGTTTCCAGCTTTATATGAACTTAAGCACAGGACTCTGCTTAAAAAAAAGAGAGCAAAAATAGATGAAACGGCAATCAAAATTAAAGTCTGTTTAGAAGTCACTGAAAAGTCAATTAATTATTTTTCTCGTTATTCACAAATCTCCAGAATACTGTTTCCTTTTAAATAATAGGGTTTAAAGAGTTAAGAATTACAGTAAAATTATCCTTAAAAACCATCCCCACAAATAACTGATAACATACATACAGTAAATGGATTTTGAAGGATACTCAGCTTATGTTCACAGAATAAAATACAGATTGAAATGTAGGTTGCTTGTGGATCCCAATGTGTTATGGAAAAATACTCCATAAAGAATAAGAATGTTTTTCTATCAGGCATGGAGGCAGGCACATCTGGTTGAGCTTGGTTGTATTCTCCAAGAACAGCAGATAAAGGGTGTCCAGATGTTCTGATTTTATAGGGACAGTCCTGATATTTGGGGTTTTGTCTTCTATAGGCACCTATTACCGCACCACCCTCAGTCTTCTGATGGTGAGAGAGACAAGCTTTTGATCCACACAGAGCTCTTCTTCAGGAGATGTGTCCCTACTTACCCATTCCCCTGAGAACAAGGGGAAATGTTTAATATTCAATATACTGTGCAGACAAAGGAAATCACAAACTGTAATTCTTTCTTGGGGCATAACAATAAAAGGCTCCTTTAATTCTCTAGACTGATTGATGCTGTATTATTTCTGTAGCTTGACAGTGACCAAATACTTTATGTGGTCCAACAGCCTGCTCACGGGCATACATTACAGCAAGCTAAACACGGGAGATATTCTTATCTTTGAGGAAGATGATAATTGGCCAGAAGGATATAATGAAGCTCTTCTCTAGTCCACTAGGGAGTTAGGGTGCCTCCAAAAGGACAAGGATGGGTGATAGTAGCAGTGGGGAATTCTAAAGAAGGTGTTTACCATATATAATTTTTGTAAAGCCTGCATCCCTTCCAGTGAAGGAGGAAGGTCTTGACATAATGCTGCTTTATTATTTTACTGTTGGCAATTTATAAGAAATTGTATATTGGAATGGATGTATACTTACTTTGGACTAACTGCCCTTTTTGAGAGCCACTGTATCACTTGGAAATATGGAAGTAACATATCTTAAACAATACAATGAAGGAAGGTAATTGTTGGTGAAATCAGTGTCTGCAGAAAGAAACAAAGATTGAAATGACATACACATACAGGAGATGGATAATAAAGCTATGAAAGCTTACAGTCTTCATCAATCTACCCTGCAAAGGTATCTGCAAAGGACATAGAAAAGAACTCGTCTCCTTGAAAACACACACAGTTTAGGCACAAGAACTGCTATGAAATAGCTAAGAACATGCTATGTATCATCAGAATGCAAAAGACCACTTATTTTGCATCGTATTTTGTTTGCATCTTGAGCCAGAATGGTAGCTTGGATTGCTCACCTGCACACAACCAGAATGCTTGTCCAGCTCACAACTATTTCATAGCTATGCTAGTGCTTGAGGTCTGGGAGCAAAGTGAAAGGTGGGATGTACTTCTGGATGCAAGGGAGCAGAGGGATAGCTCAGTGGTTTGAGCATTGGCCTGCTAAACCCAGGGTTGTGAGTTCAATTCTTGAGGGGACCACTTGGGGATCTGGGGTAAAATCAGTACTTGGTCCTGCTAGTGAAGGCAGGGGGCTGGACTCCCTGACCTTTTAAGATCCCTTCCAGTTTTAGGAGATGGGATATCTCCATTAATTATAATTAAATTACTGAAGCACTCCAAAATGTTCCCTACAATGCAGAGGAAACTCCAAGATCTTACCCCATGTGCTCATCAAAATGTGATATAGTTAATGATGTAACAAAAAACTAACAAATTTTCCCTACTTCAGTGTTTTGTTTTATTTAATTTAGTGTCCATTAAATGTGCTGGGCTGACAGTGCTTGTCATTATCCATAGAATAGGTGCAGGACAGGCAGAGGCAGCAAGTATAAAAGAAAATCCTATTCTGAAGCTCTGATCCTATTTTATTTCCAGAACTCAGTCCTTATGTGGTAAAAGTTCTTTGAAATTTAGTCCTGAGCCATGATAATTTGTAACCTCTATTGTGCAATCTGTCAGATGGGAGATGTGGCCGTTACATGTAATCTGACTGTGCTGTTCACTCTTTTTGTCAGTATCCTAGAAACTGACTTGAAGGTAATTTGTTGACAGAGTTCCAGAGCTGGTTTCTAGATATATGGAGATAAGTGTTCGGATCCCCTAAAAGATTAGATGTACAATAACTGTCTTCATCAATCTACCCTGCAAAGGTATCTGTTGCCTCTTAGTTCAACGTTTTGCACAAAATTATATTTTAAAAATAATTAAGTGCAAGAAAATGTATTATTCAGGCCACTTCTGACAATAAAACACAAAAGATTCCTGTTTCCATTCTTGTAGGTGGGAGCTCTGCTCTTGATTTAAATGGGAGCAGGTTTGTATTTTTAACCCTTTGTTTTGGGCTGCTGTTCATTAATAGCAAATATTTCTTGTGGGACTAAGGATATAACATTGAATCCAGTTCAATACGTAAGCATGAACCTGTTCTGTATTTGAGTAACTCCAACAGGGATAAGTAAAGTGATGAGCATGAATGAGATGAGTGGTAAATTCTGAAATTTCAAGGCTCCTCAGTCCAGTATTTCAAATCTATGTGAATGGTTTGCATAAAACCAGAAACCTGTCAAATCAGGATTTGTGGTTCTCTCACTTTAACAAAGTAACTGAACAAACGGATGTCATACTCAGGAAGCCATAGGTCAATAGAGATGTATTATTTAAGCATTCCTTCCTGCATGACGTCAAGTACCTATAAATTATTTTGTTTAGCAAGACTATCATTTAGGTTAACCATTTTGAGGCCAAATTTTCAAAATAGGTGTTTAAAAGTAGCCATGACCATGCAAGTAACTGTATGAGTTAAATGGATAATATTGCTCTCCTTCACCTATTTACTCATGCACTTACCCATTCATGCTACAATTACCTATCTGTGTGCACTTCTTAGGTGTTTGTTTTTTTACAGTTTGGTCCCCTCACATAATGAACTGCCTGCTGTAGGAGTGTTTATTCCATAAATCGGTTTGTAATATCACCAGCTAAATACAAAGCCCTTCCATCTGCACACAAACCCATCTATGGTTGGAACTTTGTTGCTCTAAAAGCACAATGCTTTTCTGCAGGATGCAGCACTGCTACTAAATCTCACTGCACAGAGAGGCAAAGTGATTTGTTTAAGGTAACACAGTAGGTTAAAAGTAGATCTGGGAATAGAACATAGGGCTCTTGATTTCCAATCCAGTTGGCCACACTCACTCCAACAAGTGTGAGTACAACAAGGCTAATAAATCTGCCTTTGTTAGATTTGTGCCCTGGTTCTGATGCTTCACTTTATCCATTTTGGGCTAGGCTTTGGCTTGAAGCCACAGACCACAATGGAAGGAGGTGTGGAGGCCCAGACTGCAACAGCAGGAATTCTGGACAGCTCAGCAGAAATTTCTCCGGGGGCTCTGGAGGAGCAAATATTAGAGGCTACGAGATATGCTTCAGCCTCCCACTTCAAACCAGCCCTGACTGATGAAGAGGAGGTGCAGCTCATTGCTTTGAGGTGGCTGGTACCCCTGGCAGCACTTAAGTGGGAGCAGTCCTGCTGCTAGGTTCTTGAGCAAAGGTACCTCCCTCCTTCTTCATGCGTCTGTGCAGAGCTGGGCACAATTTGACCCAAGTGTAGGGAAGCACTTTCAAAAGAGACCATTATGGTCAGGAAACAAATCAAACACATCAAAGCTGTTAGAACTCTTCTTTGAACATTTTGGAAGCTTCAGCATCAGCTACAATATATATAGAGAGAGAGAGAGAAAGAGATTTTGGGTTGGGTTGGTTTTCTCTGTATGCCACGCTCATAAATTCTATAATGAGATTTAATATGCATCAGTCAGGGTTGGCTTGCCACATATGGCTGGGTAATGCTCATGCTGCCCTGGAAATACTTAGCTCAATTATTTAGCTTTGCTCCATTGAGTATAGAAACAGGAATTCCTTCAGCCCATTGCAGCTGGAGAGAGGTATACACAATAGGGGCCAAGACACTTAGCGAGGATTTATTCTTTGTTTTCCTTTTCCTTTTCATTGCTGAAATACCAAATGACCAGGAGAAGCTCTGTATCTTAAAGTTGCACACTATTTACAAACTGTAGCTGCTTGCAGTTCTGTTTTTATAAGGAGACAATCGCTTTTCTTTAACCCCTATCTTCTGTTGCAATGGCAATGGACGCCCTTCTTCCTTGAATTTACTAGAGGAAGCAGAAGATAAAAGTCACTCCTCCATGTTGGTGTCCTGTAGATCTTTATAGGAATGATATTTTCCTTTTCTTTTTGGCAGTAAACAAGTTCAATGTAGGGATGTGTCAAGGCAAGCAGCTCAAATTAACAGTGTGATTCCTAAAGTGGGGGAACAGCAGACTGTAGTATGCAGGCTTTGTGCACAGTAGTTCACAGAATTTAAAATTCTGTACATCACTCTAATTTTAAAAGCTATTAAAAACCCAAGATTTTTGAAAGGGATGGAGGTTCAGGATCTGTGTGTTGGATCATAATGACTATTCTCAGCAATATGATGTTATGGGCAATCTACAGTACTCTGCTATATGGCATGCTTAGAGTGAGACATGTTTCAGAACTGGTTTGTGCTAGCTGAGATTCTTTGATGGAAAGGGCAATTTTACTGCTAGCTAAAAGCAACAGAGAGTCCTGTGGCACCTTTAAGACTAACAGATGTATTGGAGCATAAGCTTTCGTGGGTGAATGCCCACTTCCGACGAAGTGGGCATTCACCCAGAAGTGGGCATTCACCCACGAAAGCTTATGCTCCTATATATTTGTTAGTCTTAAAGGTGCCACAGGACTCTCTGTTGCTTTTTACAGATCCAGACTAACACGGCTACCCCTCTGATACTTACTGCTAGCTAACACTCCTTTGACAATCCCAGCGATTTGCAGAATGTAAACTGGTGCAGTGAGCCATTTGCTCCACAGTATATTCTCAAGATTTTATTCCTGAGGTTGCAATTGCAGTTTATACAAAAGAAACAAAAAGGGTTTGGGCTTTTTACGGGGGGTGTTGTTTGTTTTTACAGTAATAGAGATCAAACAGAAAAAGGATCCGTTCAGGCTACAACCCAGCCTTCTAACATGTAGAGGTAGCTCTCTGCCAGCTCAAAGAGTTTTCTGACTGCCTACGAGGGAGTTGATTTTCTAGAGGTGCCTGGCTGGTCTTTCAGTCACCAGCTCTGTTCGCATTTCTGTCCTGTACTTCTGTGGGCGCTCTGGATAGGCAGTTAATGTTGTGTCTTATGGTATTTGGCCAGGACTGCTGCACTCTGTCACCCCCATGTATGGAATACAAGGCCAAAGTCATTCGAAAAATTTGGGTTTGCACATGAGCAAAATGTGCCTTAATCCTCCTAATACACAATATACAGCGATGTCTAGATCCACAAAAGGGCATAGGCATTGCAAAGCCTAATTTCTGGGTGCCTAGAAAACCACTGAAACATCCCTGGAATCTACAAAGTCTGAGTTAGTGACTAGACTCCTAGACAATGAATGGAGAGAGATCGTTGCCTAAGAATGGAATCCACAAAAGCTTGCACCCTATGTGGGGAGCTCCCTAAGCTACCCAGTGGGAGATGCTGAGAAGAGATATGTCCCCACAGGGAGTTCAGGGCCCAAGTCTGAGCTGATGGGAAGCATCTATCTCTGCTAGCAGAGCCAGGAACCTCTCTCCAGGAGTTAGGCAATTTAGGCACCTAAGTAATTTCTTGCAAGAATGAGTAAGGCACCTGCCTCACTCCACACAAAATGGCTGGAGGAGAAGTAGGAGACCATATAACTTTTAGCCCAGTACTTAGAACACTCACCTGGAATGTGGGGAATCAAGTTCAATTCCCCCCTCTATTTGAGTGGAAGAAAGTATTTGAATAGGGTCTCCCAACTGTCAGGAGAGTGCTCTAATCAGTGAGCTATGGGATAGTCTTATATGGGGCTCCCTCAATCTCTCCTATTGATGCTCTTCCAGGATATATAAACACTTAAAGAGTCATTGGGCCAGAAAGAAAGAGTATGAGAATGATTCTGTAGTCCAGTGGTTAGGGCACCCACCTGCAAAGTGGGAGTCCCAAAGTGTAGTCCGCTGGCTTCCATGACTGAGTGTGAAATTGAACCTGGGTTTCCCACCTCCCAGGTGAATGCTCTAACTACTGGGCTAAAAGTTATAAGGTGGTGTCAAGGCTGATTCCCCACTCTGGCACTTGGAGTGCAGAAGGTGGAGGCCCGCAAGGACTCCAAAAATTAATACTTGCCACTCCAGGCTTGTATTATTCCCAAGGTTACAACTTTTCTCTGACCTTGGATTGGTAGATGCTGCTGCCACCACCCAAGTGCAGAACCCCTTTGAGAGCCCAGGAAGGTCCACTTGGGAATTCCTTCCTGTGGGGTACCCTCAAGCCCTTTCACCCCCCTCCCTCCCCAGGGAAGAGCTGAGAAAGAAAAAGGAAATTCAGCTATTGCCACCAGCTAATTAAACTACATTTGCACAAACCTCTTAAGACACAAAAATCCAATTCTGTTCTTAAAAAAGGTAAATTTTATTTAAAAAAAAAGAAAAGAAAGAAAATACATCTGGGAACTCAGGCTATTGATAGATTTTAAAAGAGCAACTACAAGGATTAAGCACCAAGAATGGCTTTCTTGAGGTCCAGCTTAAAGGTTACAAGCAAAACAAAAACACCTGGGGTTAGCACAGGGGAATCCACAAGCCATAAAGAAATAAAAGGGATAAACCTAATCGTGTCTTCCTAGACATTTTCTGATCTACTTACATATCTGGGGTTTTAAATTAGTAGTTTCTAGGTATGATACTGATGATTTTTTTTATATTTGGCCCAAGCTTCTTACAGCATAGCTGCTGCCCTGTCTGCCTCTCCCTGGGAGAACAACAGACAGACAAAAGGGGAGTTTTTTCTCAATTAAAAAAAAATTCTAGCCTTCCCATTGGCTCTTTTGGCCAGGTACCCACTCACTTACTTTGCACAGCAGTGAGACTTTTTAACCCTTTACAGGTAGAGCAATTAGAGAACAGCTACTAAGAAGGATTTTATAGCTACTGGCTGGCTGGGTGTCCATAAAAGGGAGCTCCTCCCCCACCCCTACATTTATCATAGATTGGCACCACCACCTCCTCAATTTGATTAGGGCATGATGCGGTAGGTGAGCTCAGAGCTTCTCCACCTATCTTCTCCTGGTTTGTGGATCACACTGGGGCTTAAGCGGCAGACAGGCAGCTAGACACCCCAGTGTGAGGGAGCAGTGCATATGTCCAGAAGCTGAAACTTAGATGTCTAGGGGACTTTTACCCTGAAAATTTAAACACCTACCGAGTTAGGTGACAGCCAAGTAGGGATTTTGTGGATTGCAGTGGTGCCTAAAACTGGGACTGAAGCACCTAAATCTGGAGTTTAAGCAGCTAAGTACCTTTGTGGATCTGGGCCTCAGGCTTGTAGCAATGAGGGAGGTTCACAATATTGACTTTTCATATTGTTTCTGTCCTGCTTATTCTAGACTGTAAATATTGGACCCATCCTCCCTATCTATCTATTTCTAAACATGGACTAGATTTAGATTTCCATTTCACGTTAGTGGTACTTTGTTTTAATGCATATCCTTAAAGAACTGATTGTAAAAATTGCACATGTCCAAACTACTTTGAACTAGGCACATTTTGAAAAGCATTTGTAAACACAGGCCAGTGAAGTCAGAGCTTCCGAAGCTACTTCCAGCAAATGCAAAAACCATCTCAAAAGTGAGCCAATGAATTCCAAGTCGAAACAAGTCATTATCACTTCTTTACAGTGATCCTATTCTACAGCTGACTTCAGTTCTGTTATTCTACCATCCCATTTTCAGTTGGAGCAAATGCAACGTACTAAGGGTTTTCGTATTTTTATTATTTCCCTCCCCAAACCGAAATGTATCTGAATGTTTTAAGATGAATTTCTATTCAGCTTTGATGACACTTAAAGTTGAACTTTTGATTCAAAATTTCTATGTCCTTAAAATGCCAGAGGAATTTAAAATATTTCTCTTGCCTATTTGTGAAAAGACTGTAAGTACAAGCCAACAGGAGAAATCTAGTAAGTAAAATACATGTCATATAGTATGGTATGAGAGCTTAGAAAAGTAACTATGATGTGATAAGCACTGCAAAACTAAAGAGAAGCATTAAGAATCTTCACTGGATTAGATACAAAAACCCATAGTGATCTTTTGATATGATGTCCCTTAGTTGTCCTCTGGCGGCTCTATCAAAAATATCCTAAGCATTTCATTAATGTAAATTATGCTTGTGCAAGATTCCTACCTGCCAATATTGAGTCATAACTCTCTGAGTCAACCACACAGATTTAAGAGATGTCGAAATTAACTACCTGTAGAGACACCAGTCATATAAAATGGAAGACATATTTATCTTTTGATAATTGGACTAAACTGTAGAGAGTAGCACATATTTTGGTAATTGCGCTTTAAATAATGGGATTTTTTCCTTGATTTTCCTGAAGCAAAATTATTACTTGTGCAATAAGTTCAGTTTTAAAAGAAAGTGTATAATACTGAGTGTATATACATACATTCAGTATCATATACTTTCTTTAAAAACAAATACACATTTCTTCATCTTGTAATAATATGTGAAAAGACAGGAAATTTGACTGAACAAAACCCATAGTTTTGCTTCAGGAAAATGAAGAGAAAATAGAGAATTAAATCTAATTTTTATACTAATTTCTATGTGCTTGTACATGTATACAGAGAGAAAGATACCTACATTCTCTTCCATGCAGCATTTATAAAGTATTGTATAATCTTTTCGATTCAACCTACAAAATGACAATTTTCAGTTTTATAGTAACCCATTTGCAATGTGTTTTCATTGCATTTCTTTAGCTGTCATATGCAAACTAAATCCCAAGCAGGTAGTAGTGCTATCATTTTTAATCCTTGTCAATATTTTGTAAACTTCAAACTAAAAATTTCTTTTAAATGCTTTCCCTAGTGGTGAAGTGTTTAAGCCTTTGGTATTCTCACAACTTTGATTCAAATGTAAAGGAACGTGCTTCAGGATAATTTTTTTTAATTAACATTTTCTTAGACTTTTTAATTTGCTCTAATGACTTGACTGGTTTTTGCATCTCTTGCTAATTGTAGAATAGGACAAACACAAACTGGCTTGAGCTATAATAAAAGTAACAAGAGATCCTACGATGTGGTACATAAATAATTAGTGTTTGAAAAAAGAAAGCCTCTTGGAGCTAGAATGGTGACTCAGCAGGCTGAGAATCCCAAGTGCACATGGAGTATTACATTTTGGTATCTATGTGCTGTGATTTAGCTTATAAATCATAATTTGGGGAGTTTTTATATATTGATGCACTGTATAGGACATATATCCAAATAATGCTGATCTCGCTAAGGAACAACTCAGAAAAAGAGACCAGTTCCAGCCAAATCTAGCCTGATATATTGCACTAAACTGATGGCCAACATATGTGTGGAGTGTTGTTCATCAAAAATAGTTGACATTTAGCCAGTCAGGTAGCTCAAGAATTACTTTCTGATGGCAAAGGCTAAAAACCCCAGTCTCATTCTCTCTCTCTCTGACCAGAAGGATATTACTGCTACACATCAGCACTAGAAGTTCTAAGGCACTTCAAGAATGACACCAAGAAATGGGTGGATGTACCTCTGTAGTGTGAAAAGCTCTATAACTCTTATGATTTTGTGTTCTGTGTAGTATATCTTTACTTTACATTACTAATATTAGACATAATTCTTCACTGCCTTTCACCTTGTATAGTCATATACACTTGTGCAAGCCATTACCTAATCAGAATGGTGTTTTGCACTCACTTTGCACAGGTGTAAGAGACTGCACCAGGTGCAGGCAGTGGAGTATCGGGCCTAATGTGTTCAGCAGCAGATCATCAGATCCTTTATGCAGCAAGTTACAGACATGGAGTCTGAACCTGGTCCATATACTGTGTTCTTAGGTGGAGACTTTATTTTTATTCTTTTGATCTCTCTAATGTAACATGAATCATTCAACCTGAAAACATAGATGTCAGGCCCACCATTCCTAGATGTAGAGAGGGAAAGGAATCAGTGGACAAGGTCCCATCCCAAACGAGTAAGTCCTTTTTCTTTGTTAAATGTCATTGTTTGTGGTCTCCAGAGTACATTTCTCCACGATTTTATGGAAGCTACCATCAATGATTTATTTTTTGTGTGTGTGTGGTGGTAGTGGAGAGGGCCTCATTTGAAGATGGAAGTGCCTACATCTCCGCCTGGTCCCCTCCCTCTCATCCTCTCCACCTTCCCATTATGTGCCTAAAGGAGAACTAAGCTATGTTTGAAAATTTGTCCACAGTTGTGGGTGCTGAGCACTTGAAAATCTGTTCCCATATCTGCACAGAATTCAGGAAATGCAAGCTGCATGTCTAACCCTAATTTTATATACGGTCTGTAAAACCAAGCGAGCACTATTACAGTTATCTTTGCAGTAAGCCCAAAATGACTGCTTTCAGATGCCATGCACGGCAATTGGTTCTGACCCTCACACAAGAACTTTAACCCATAGTATGAATGGACAGTGGGCCATACATAGTGCATACATGACAGACAAGGAACATGATTCTGGCAGTGTAAGTGAATTAATTGCACAGCAATCTTCAACCTCCTGCCCAGGCCCAACTGCCGAGGCCCAACCTCACCTCCCTGATGCCACACATTCCAAAACACGGAGAACTCTGCATGGAGAACTTTGAGGTGGGCACTTTTACAATAGCAACCTCTCACAATCTTATCCTATGTACTCCACCCAATTCAGAGATGAGAAAAACAGAACTTGTACCCTGGGGAAATACAATTCCACTACCTCTGAGGCCTTGTATGCCTGAGCACTTTCTAAATCAATGACTCTCTTGTTTGCCAGATGTGTGTTGCTGTTATGTTTATGTTACACCAGGAGGCATTTCACATCTGTGGTGGGTTTACATAGGTCTGATAGTACTGCTGTGTGGTTCATTGTAAGACTTGTGCACTGACAGTAGTTTTACAAAGTTGTGCTGTTATGTCATGGCAGCAAGCAATATGATGATTTGATGTATTACTGACACTCCCAATAAGCAATTGTCTCAATGTTTTCAGAGACACCAATAAAAAGAGAATAAGTAACTGCTAACAGCTAAGCAAAAACTAAACTAAGTTGTTTTAAGTACATTAAACTTGATGGTCTCAAAATGTTCAAAAACCAGAATTAGGAAACAAGAATCGCTTATAATAATGGCTCATTCACCTGATAAAAGGGGAAGAAGGCCATAACAAATTCCCAGTGTATGCCCACACAAAGTCACCAGCAGGTGAGAGCATAGAGCATATCTTATGCATGACTGTTAGCAGTTCTGTTCCTAATCTGGGGTATGCATCTCTACTTGGTCTCTGCCTTCAGGCAGCTGGAAGTGACTTGTCCTCAAGTCCATCCAGACTTGAAAAACCTTCCCTTTGTTTTCACAAGTGTTAAGGGTGCATCAGGCATCCATGATCAAAATGACGTTGTTCACTGAGCAGTTGTTACAAGGGAGCAGGCATCTTCATGGGGGTTTTTACCTACAAAAGGCATATGTGGCTACCAACAAGCATCTGCTATGAGTGTAGTGGAACCATCTTCTACCTGACATCAAGCAATAACTTCATAACTCAAAGCAATAGTGGGTGTGCTGGATCCTCCCTCAGAGACTCTAAGTCAATATTGTTCTGTTGGGAGAAGAGTTCCTTTATGCTTAGTCTCAGAGGGTGAGAGTTCCTGAAAACCTTCTTGCCATGCACTTTACCTGTGCACCCAATAGGTGTTCATGAATATCCATGGTGGTCCATTAAGGCCTACTTTCTATTAATGACTACTTAGTAAGGGGGGGGGGGGGAATATGGGGGATACAGGACAGACAATGGGTACCAATGATTTACCAGCATGTTTCAGGAGTCCTAGCTGCCAAAATGCCTCAATTTTTGAGACCTTGGCCACCTTTAACATATACCCAAGAAACACAATGTTTGTGGTGTCACAAACCTTAACTACCACCACTGTAAAGTGTACTGGCCAACACTGCACTAGTTCTTAATGGACCGATACCAGTCAAGGGTGGCCAATACACATAGTGCCATTGCCACATATTTTAGCACAGATATTGCGGCTCTCTTCCTACTATGGTGCGGCAGGCCCAATATTAACTCCTCACAGAGTTTCAAGAAAGCGGCCATCCTAATCTGAAAATTCTGTAGGCACTGCTCATTATCCCAGCTCTGCAAAACAATGTAGCTCCACTGCATTGTGTGTATGGGGGGGGGGGGGGGGGGGGGGGGGGGGGCGGAGAGGGAGCTTGGCCCAGAACTGCTGCTTGACCATGCACATTGTGTCCAGCAGGAGACCATGCAGGCACTTGCTCATCTTACATTCGTGGGCCTTATCTGCTTGCTCACCTTCTTGCACTCAGGTTCTCCATTAGCCAAGCTGGAACACACACACACTATGGGTCTGCCACTTCAGATGACTTGTTGATCTGTGGCACAGTTTCATGACACCCAGAAAACGGTAAACCTGACATGACAATCAGGAATCCATGGTAGAGGAGATCAAAATTTTCCAAAAGAAGTTGGTGGGTGACAGAAGCAACTTGCAACTGGTACCCATTTAGCTTCCCAGTGATTTGTAGATACTAGAGGAATTATGGGACTTTCCAGAGTAGGGACTGTGGGAGGTTTGAGAGTTTGATCTTTCCTCCTGTAAGCCCCCCTGAGGTCTATGAGGTCTTAAGAAGGCAGTCATCCATAATACACTGCAGTTTGGAGTGGTGCCAGAAACTCTAGGATGTGCACCTGGAAAGCATTATTATTAAATAAATTGAGCTGAGTGCTAGTATCTGTAAAAAGCATAATGGTGACTGTGCTGAATATATGTGAATGCTGTGTGTAGATGCACAATGAGACATGAAATGTACACTCAAGGCAACTACATGAAGTTAAGTATAATCAAGGTAACTCTAGCATAGAAAAATCCTAAGGGCCAAATATCCCTGCAGCTTTGTATCCAGAAAAGCTACCCATCTTGCACTGCAGTCCTCTCTCTCTCTTCTGGGGTAAGAAATCTGCAGAGAAACATTTAGAAGACAGTCAAATGGGGTTATGAATCTGAAATCGATACTGCATGTTTTCAAGACAAAATTGGGAGGACTACTTTCCAAAATGTGTTGTTTACTGATATTACTGTTAGCTGTGGTGGCTGTCAGAGTTACTGTTTTTTAACATGTTTGCACCCTATGTTCAGGCATGATAAGTGTTGGAAACAAAAATGCTCCTCCCATCTCCAACAAATGGGGACAAATGGATCTGAACAGTTATCTTGAATGTACTGGCCCTAATTTACAAGACTTTAAATCAGTTAGTCTTCAAGACTGTGAAATCCTATCTCACTATATACAAACCACCATGTTACTATGCGCCAGAGGAATAATGACCCTAGAAAACCCTGGTTTAGACTCCTGAGGTACTAGGAGCAGAGTTTTCTCAATGGCAGAACTCAGGCTGTTGAACACTGTGCCAGAAGAAATCAGATGGAGACCTAGCTCGGTTTGGTTCAGATAGAGATTCAACCCCATCTCTTTGCCAAAGCCTTCCCCTGCAATGACCTCATCTATTGGTTAGCACCTGAGTGTGACTGGGGGCGGGGGTGGGAAAAGAGAGAGCAAATGGGGAAGAAAAGGGAAGAAAATGGGGATTTAGGGTTGAAAATCATGAAACCATGTGTTGACCATATCAAACAAGATTATGCTGAATATTACTTGTATTTTGCTTAGACAACAAAGTGATATATGTTTTGAGAAACATATCAGTTATACAGACTTGTGTCCTCTGGGCTCAGCTGTTGTAATAGTAATGCACAGTAGTGGGGAATGCATCCATCAATTCTAAAGAAGCTGTAACTACTGCTGCACCTGGTAGCCACATGCTTGCTGACAGGAGCGTAGCACTTGAGCACTCATATCTCTGCACTGGGTGACATATGATTTTTAAATAGGTTGGGACCAACCTATCTCAAAGATTCTCTTCCTCTGGAACCATGATTTATCAAGGAAGATGCTGTCTGAAGGGAGAACGAAACTGCCACAGACAGGATAAAATTGGTGCAAGCAGGTGACAGAGCCTTTTTTCAGTTGGTCCACAAGTGTGGCACCTCCTGCCAGATGAACTGAAGATGGCAATAAAGCCACCATCAGGTTAAAACACAAGACAGCTTTTTGACAGACTTCACATCTCACACACACTCACACCTCCAATTAAAAAGAAACTTCGAAAGGGGAAAGAAAGAACAAGGAATAGCAAGAAAAGAATAAGGAAAAAAAGATAAATTTTGCATGAATCTAATCTGCACCTAGACAGGGAAGGAGAAGCAGATCTTTGTGTAAACCACTTATTTAGATTATATAAACTGTCAAACCTAGATTCCAGTACAGTTCATTTTGTTCTTTTTATTTATAGAGATTCTGCTATTCTGCTGCAAGCAATATATTACCTGGTTTTCTCAGATCTGTAGTATCTTTATCTCCATGTATATTTCTGTATACTGAAAGGCACAATATTTTGTGATATATATTTTTTATCATTTTGAAAGACAGCAGTTAAAAAAAAACCGATGCATTTATGACCAGTTAAAAAAAAGTCATATGCATTTACTACAACTTCATCTTAAAAGATTATGGATATACAACTGTTATCAAACCACACATGGTATTATTTACCATAAGTTTCTTCCTTATATCACTGGGTAGAGACCTGTAAATTTGGAATCAAACATTATGAATTCTATCCTTGATGCCACATTTTCAATTGGCTGCTGACTGTGGTGTCTCCATGTACAGCAGTCATAAATTGTTACCCTGCAGTCAGAAGAGCTATTACTGCCAAGATCATCGTTGACGCTGCCTGCTTTCCTATCTGCAAATATAAGAACTCATAGCTGCAGCCAACAGTGGCCTCAGGAACCAGTGTGTGTGTGTGTGTGTGTGTGTGTGTGTAGATAGATAGATAGATAGATATAGATATATAAACGTGTGTGTAGTATAAAATATACTTGTGATCTGTTTTTCCTCAGAGGTCCTCAAGGCTCCAACACACCAGTGTCACAATTTCCTCCACATTTCTTATATGCTCTCTCCACCACACATTTATTCTAGTAATCCTTAGTCTGGTTTCCTTTCTGGTAGTTCCACAGTTTTGGTCAACAATATAGAAGAGATCTTCCCAGGCCATTATGTATTACTCTGAAGATAATCGCAAAAAAAAATTCTCAGTATGTGTCAAATTCAGCCTTAGAAGTTGGTGATTCAGAAGCACAAAAACTAGTCAAATGATCACAAACATTTAATTAGTAGTTGCTGTTTGGCCCTTTGGATGACTCTGGGGTACACTGGAGAGGTTCACTTTAGCCCAGTTATAAAATCTATTTTCAAGTGCTCGTTCTTCCAAATGGAGAAAAGGGTTTAAAAGTCTACATAAGAGCAGTCTGATACATTGAACTGATCAATAGCTAAGCGATTCAATTCAAATCTTTCCCTGTCTTGTCACTTAATAATTAAAAGATACTTTGACCCTTCATTAAGAGTGTTTCAAGAATTGTGAAATAACTAGTCGTAAAAACTATAGGGTTGCCAATTTTGGGTGGATGTATTCCTGGAGATTTCATCACATGACATAATCTTTAATTAAACATTAATCTTTAATTCCTGGATACTCCAGACCAATCCTGGAGGGTTGGCAACCCTAACCTACTAAGATTAAGCAATTAAATGATTTTGTTAATACAAAAATACTTAGCATTTGTGGTATGCAGCACTTTCCATTTTCCAAGTTCTATGCAAATATTTCATCTTCACAATACTCTTGTGTGTTGTCTTACGATCTTGTTTTCAGGGTACTGCACCTTTATTAAGGCCTTATCCTCGTACACATCCTGTGGTTGTAGGAAATGTATTTGAAAATATCATTTTTTCCTAGCAATATGAGAACTGATTGTTTTTTCTTGCCACCAACTTCAACAGCACTTTCATAAAAATACTGCTCAGTTGTTAGAAAACATCATCCAAATTCTTCCACTATTTAATTAAACTGGACGCCTTCTATAGTTCCATAAGGGCCACTACTTTACTTTCCCTCCCCCGCAATTTTTATTAAGTTCTTTCTTCACTGCTTCTTCACTTCTTGTAAACTCTTTTGTTTTAGATCTGAACCTCAACAGCAGAATTCTGTTCTGTTTTCTATACACAAAGACCAAACCTATACTTCGAATAACTCATTTTAGATTAAGGTACAACAAAGCAAGACAGAACAAGAGCAAAATTTCTATTAGAGAGTATGCTGTGTATTTCCTCTGTAACATGCTGCACAACTCCAACAACATGCATCTGATGAAGTGGGTTTTAGCCCACAAAAGCTTATGCTTAAATAAATTTGTTCATCTCTAAGGTGCCACAAGTACTCCTCGTTCTTCTTCCAGCAACATAGTAGATGCCTTTACAACCTGGAGCACACTGAAAATAAGAGCATAATACAGGACACTGTGAAGAAGCTAAGTAGTATTCTCATTGAACAAATTAGGAAACGATCATCTCACAGAGAGGAAATGTAACAGCTTTAAGATTATTTTATTGTTTAACATAGTACAACAAAGGAAGACATCCTTTCTGAACTTAGTTACTAGTGTCTCACAGTTTAGTACCAAGGTGATTTACTGTGGTCCTAGAGTGAAATCTTGGCCCCACTGAAGTCAATGGCAAAAGTCCCACAGAGCATAATGGGTCCAGGACTCCACCCTTAAACTCAATCTATGTTCTCTGTATTCAGCAAAGAAACTAAGGGTGTGATGCGCTTCACCTTGGAAATAACTTCATTAGGGGAGTAGAAATTCAATGAGTTTCCTTGTAATTCTTCCATTCTGGAGGATTTTGATATTTTGAAATTTGGTATTGTTCCAATTCAGGGGAATTTTTTTTTTTAAATTCTCTAAATGAAATGGAACCTAGAAACCTGGGCTGCCAAGTAGCCACAAGCATGGAGGTCTGGGCTCTACAGAAGCCAATCAAGTGGGCTGAGGAGGAGCTGGATGAATGAGGTGGCAGGAAACCAGGCATGAAAACCTGCCTGTCAGGCAGAGTGTTGATGTACCTCTGCCTGTATTTTGTCAGAACTTCGTCAAAATCTGTCTCTGAAAAACTTTGATTTTGGGCAATTTCCAACAAACATTTTGCAGAATTTTTCCAACTAGCTCTACAGATTAGCCTCCGTTACCCAGCTGGAAGGATCCAAATGTTCCAGACCCCAAATCCTCTCAGATATGTCAAGGGCTATCAATGGAGACACCTCATACTCATTATGTTGCCAACCCCACCTGGCTCCTTTCATCTCTGCACAGGAGCCATGTTACCAAATCAATAGGTTCTCTCACTAGTATGGGAGAAGGGAGCAGGAGAATGCAGCAGTGACCTGCCAACCTCACCACCCTATCTCTGCCTCACTCTCTCCAATTCATGATGCCATAATGCACACATAGAAAGGAGTTCACAGTACCAGGGTGAAAAGTGGAGCATGCTGTGAAGGTGGTACTTGTGCACTTCCACACACACCTAAGCTGAAATCCAAACAAGCAAGCTCACCCATGTGGGAACTTGCAAGGAGGCATAGTGGTCTAAGGCAGAAAGGCTCTGACTTACTAAAGGCCATTGATAGTAAGAGTACTCAAGATACAAGAGTAGTGTATTACTCTTTCAGAATGACTCTTTTGTATAAGTAAAATACCCTGTCCCAGTTCCAGGGTAAGCAGTACCTCTGTCCTCTCCGTGGTCTGCTCAAACACTTTAGGTCTCAGACTGCTAGCTATCATCACTACTCTGTGAGGTGGGAGGACCCACATCCTGCTCCCACCAGACTAGGGATTTAGGCTTACAGTCTCCTTGTAATTGACGGTGCTTATCCCAGTAGGTCTGACTTTAATCCATGGCCTGCCATTCTGGTCTCTCTCAGGGGCTCTAACAGGGCTTAGCAATGAACAGCCAGTGTTAACAAAGCACTATACATTGATACAGGATAAAAGCATTAGAGAAAACATATCATAAAACAACATTCTATGTGTGTTATCTTACCAGGTGTCACCCATCTTCCCCCTGGAAACCCAAGTAGGTTTCCAGAATATCAAACCCTTCTAGCAAGGTTTTGCCTGGGCAGTTATGATCGCATGTCAATTTGAGGAGCAAACAAGTGTTGTTCTGGCTGATCCTTTATTCCAAAGATGCTGTATACCTGCTTGAAAACCCCTGCCTCGGTTAACTCACTACTGCACAAGGACTTTGGGATTTGGTCAGTGTCTTTTCAGGGGATCCAGGATTCCTTTTCTCTTCCTGCACAACCTTGTTTGCACCTGGTCCAGGTCTGCTCCTGGCCCTCTCTAAAATAGCCAGTCAAAGATCCTCTCTTTTATAAATTGCCAGTCTCCCCCGTCAGGTGATTCTCCTCAGTGACTTCAAGTTCCTTGTCAGGTGATATATTGCTTGGTTACAAGCTCACCTAGTTTAACTAGTTCCTCAAGTGGCAGCTAGCTCATTGGTTAGATTGCTTGAATTTGAGTGATAAACCCTGCAGGTTAACAACCACAGCTAGTCAGGGAAATTCTGGCAAAACAATGTTTTGTTGTAATTTTGGCCATTTTGGTGAAATCTAAGTGCTCTGGAGACTGGTTGATTTTTGCCTGGTTTCCTGACAGCCCATCTACCTGGCTCTTCGGCTTCCTGCCTGGTGTTTGGAGAGCCCGGAATTCCAGAGTCCTCAGCAGGCTGACACGCACGTTGCTATGGCAAAACAAACCCCAGGGCTTCTAAGGTACATGGCCTTGGGGCAGTCTGCCATTTGAAGTGCCCTTCCCTATGGTAGAGATTTTTGAATTTTTTAGTTTTTGTTCCAAAATAGAATTAAACCATATTTTCAAATATCAAAATTCTCCATGGAATGGAATTACTTTTCTCTGCCCAGCTATGATGGGCTGTACTTGCCCCACACTGGAGATGAAGGGGTTAATCCCATGCTCTTGGCAGCAGAAGCCACACCCCCTCATCCCTGCTGGGCATGCTCCAGCTGGAGCTGCAGTATAAAAGAGAGTAATTCAGCTCAGTCTGGGCTGATTGCCAGAGAGGAAGGAAGCATGTTGTGAGCTCCAGCCTGGGAGCAGCTGAAGCCCCAGACTGTGGGAATTAGAGGCACCAAGACCCAGGCAGAGGTCCAGATACCTATGGATGCCCAAGGGAGTTTGGAACTACTGGGAGCAGCACAGGCCAAGGATTCTGGAGACCCTGAAGATGCACAGACCACAGCTGCAGGCGATATGGTAGGAAGTTGCCGGCGGGGGGGGAACTAGCTATTGTCCTGATGGCTGTCAGCATGTTTTGGACAGTTCCCTGCTGACTCAGTGATGAACCACTTGCCACTGCCAGGGACAGAGGCAGGGACTCAGTGAAGCAAGGAGGGCCCAGTTCCCCCTACCTTGGCTGCCACCCATCCCTGGGTGATAGTGCACTCCCCCACTGGCCACCAGGCCATGCAGCCCCACTGTGGGGAACAGTCATATTGATGCTGGTCCCTGGGCTGTACTGCCCTGAAGGCAAGGGCTGCCATATTGATGCTGGCCACTGAGGTGAAAAGTAGTCACCTACTGAAAAGTAGTCAGGCAGGCTTAACCCTGGGGCTGCAATGACCTTGCCCTGCCCCAAAGGAGGATGGGGTGTACTTGCCCCATGACATGAGCTCTATTAATGACCCTTGATTGCACTGTATAGTTAGCCTTCTTCTAGGTGTCAGAATTTATCCTGACACTTCCACAAAGGTTTCAGCACCAAATGGAGAGTAACAGGCAAACGTGTAGACACAGTGTATTCTTACTACCAAAATAGTGTTCACAAAACAAAATGGAATTTGTAGTCTGATATAGATCATTTAGACATATTCTAATCTGCCACTGGAAGATAGTAGTTTGTTGTGGTGTTGAAAAATTAATGAAGAAAATTTTAAACAGAAAACAAAGTCCTTCCTAGTATAAAAGTGAAGCTCACTGTGGTGTACTGTATATACAAACACAAGCACTACTTTATTCAGAAGAAAATTCTGTAGTAGAGCAGTCAAATTATTTGTTGTGAATAATTGTCTTTTGAGAACTAACAAATATGCAGAGGGCAAAAACCTTTCAGCTTCATTAACTGAACTCAACTCCCACACAAATAATATTTTTCACTTTAATTTTATAGTTCACTTAAATTTTGCTGCATGAAAAAGTGTAGTTGTCATTCTTTTTCTGATATTTATAAGATTTCCTAGTGTTAAAGTTCATGCCATTCTTTATACAATCACACATAGCAAAATCTGAAACTGTTGGCTTTAAGAAACGGATTCCAAGCTTTCCTTACATGGTGCGGAGTTGGCACATGCTTTGTCTGGATATCACAAAAATGTAATTATAATGTCATGGGGTTTTATCATTCAGATACAGTCCCTATTAGCTTGTTTGATTCTAGTGCATGGGACTTTGAGACTAGACAAAACATGAAAGCAAAACATTGGCTGACAATGACTTTTGCTGTCTCAGATATCCTCATCAGTCATATATTAGTGTGTCTGTATCAGCTACCCTGATCCTCTACTTCATCACAAATAAAATGGATTTTCCAAATGACCAGTCTGTGGTACAATGCCAGTCTTGAGAATTTACACTAATTCCTCATAATATATTTCTACCTCTTCCTGATGGATATGTGGGTAATATAAAAGAACAAGCCACAGAAGCTGTGTGTGTAAACATTGAGAGAGAATATTTTTAAAAAGCATAGCCAGGGGAGGAGAGAGGAATACAATTTTACCTTTCATACCCATTGTGAAATCTCCATATCAAATATGAACAAAATATGGGCATTTGAATGTGACTTAATGAACAAAAAAATGTGGTATTACTAAAGCTGAAGGCCTGGGGGAAATTTTATAGAAAAATCATAGTAATAGTGTTCCACTTGTTATGGAAATCATGAGAAAAATTATGGAAAGTCACTGATATATTCTGCAGTAACCAAACTATATGTAGAGAACCAAGCCAATACACTTTTAATCTTTTTCAGAAGCCTTAAGGCCCCTTGGTGATTAATTGCCCTTCACTATGTGCGCACACACAATTTTGTCATCCTTGTTCTGCACCTAGAAATCTTTCCTTCTCCCACCCAAACTTTGTGAAGTTATAAAGGTACAAGCTATTAAAGTTAGGCTTTGTCTACACTGGCAAGTTTCTGCTCAGTAAAGCGTCTTTCTGCGCTGGAACTCCCAAGGTGTACACACTGCCAACCCACTTAGTGCACAGAAACTTCACAGTTGCAGTGCTGTAAAAAAAACACCCCAACGAGAGGCGTACAGCTTTCTGCACTGGGGGTAGAGCACCACCAAGTGTAGACACCCTGATAGATTACAGCGCTAGGATTGGCTTCCAGGAGGTGCCCCACAATGCCTGTTCTTGCTCTCCGGTCGTCCATTTGAATTCTACTGCCCTGCCCTCAGGTGACCGACCGTCATCCCCACCCCGTAAATTCCTTTGGAATTTTGAAAATCCCCTTCCTGTTTGCTCGGTGATGCATGCAGTAGTCTCAGTACATCTTTCCAGGTGGCCATGCCTGCTCCATGCACCATGCGATCCCCAACTTGTAGCAATGCCGAGCTGCTAGACCTCATCAACCTTTGGGGAGAGGAGGCTGTCCAGTCCCAGCTGCGCTCCAGCCGTCGGAATTATGATACCTATGGACAGATTTCACGATGCATGACAGAAAGGGGCCATGACCGGGACACACTGCAGTGCAGGGTCAAAGTAAAGGAGCTGCGGAACACCCACCACAAGGTCCAGAAGGCAAATCACCACTCCAGTGCTGCGCCCACGAGCTACCGGTTCTACAAAGAGGTGGACATGATACTAGGTGGTGACCCCACCTCCACTGTGGGTCATTGTGCATAGTTCAGTGGCTCGCATGCCAGTCGAGAGTGGCCCGAGCCAGGAGGAGGAAATCTTGGACGAGGATGTGGAGGAGGAGTGGGACCCTGAGGCAGATGACGACTCGGAGGTCAGATGCATGCAGCCCGGAGCTCTTTTCTACCCCTGAGGAGGCTAGCCAGTCACAGTTCTCAGATCTTGGTGAAGCGCAAATAGGAGTGGACGCCGCTGGTAAGTGGATTTGATTTTGGGAATCGCTGAATCAAGCTCTTGGGTGCAGGAGGGTTGCAGAAAGCAGGCTTGTGTCTATATGATGTGCGTACCACCACATGCCTAGTCTGAACAACGGAACAGGCTGTTGATTGACTCCCTCACTTCATGGGAATCTGCCTCAGATCTCCAGGAAACTCTCATGGAGATACTGGGAAATCCGCTGCCATAGGTTCTTTGGCAGAGCTGCTTTGTTTCTTGCCCCATTAAGGGTAACTTTCCCGTGCCACTTTGCCATCACTGTGGGGGAGGGGGAACCATTGCTGCGCGCAGGCAAGCCACATAGGGGCCAGTGTGGAAGCCGCTGGCTTGGAAAAGACCCTCCCTTGATTCCCGCTCACCCTCAGCAGTGAGATCTTCCATAATGAACACAGCATGTGGAAAATGTGGGTACAGGAATGATTCAGGCCCTCCCTACAGTGCTGGCTCTCCCCAAGAGCCATGTGCCCAGTGAACAGTAGGGCCCAGGAACACTGATTTCCTCTGCCCCTGCGGCTACTCACCATTTTGGGGGTCTTGTTGCTCATGTGTGCTTGCCTGGGGTCAGCCAGTTAGTGACAGGTATGTGAACAGTGGCTGTGTTTTAAATCACTGAATCAGTGTTCTGTGCGTTGCAAACAATACAGCTTCTGTAAAACGTTGCATTTTGGCTTCACAGAGATGACCTGGGGAGCGCAGCCTCCCTCTTTATCGCCAGCTGAATGGCTGCGCAGAATTAGAAAGCAACCATGAAAAACTAAGGAGGACTTTCTGCATGAGGTTATGATGCACTCGCAGCCGAAAACCAGGAATTGAATGAGTGCAGCTTAGCCCTTTTCAAGTACAGTACCCACTGCACTGTACTCCAAAGGAGAAGGTTGGCTATGATCCCTGGACATACACAAATCTTTAACCGTCCCAGACCCCCACCTCCTCCTGGGACCTTCCCTTTCCCCATCCCCCTCAGTGCTGATATGGGTTTTTTGTTTGTCTCTGTCCTCTGGTGATTGTTTTTAAATAAAAGAATTGTGTTGGTTTGAAAGCAATCTTTATTCTATTAATTGAAAGCAAACAGAGCCCTGCAAAGCAACAGACAATTATCTTACACCTTCATAGTACATCATCTGCACCAATCACAATCACCTCCTAGCATTACAAGCACTACACTTCCAAGCACATCAACAAATATTAGTGGATTCAGCTTTAAATTGCTGCCTCAAGCCATCCCTGATCCTTACGGCCCGGTGCTGCACCCCTCTAATAGCCCTGGTCTCTGGCTGTTCAAATTCAGCCTCCGGGCACTGAGCCTCAGCAGTCCAGCCCTGAGTGAAGCTTTCACCCTTCCCTTCACAAATATTATGGAGCATACAGCACGCGGTTATAAGCATAGGAATACTGTCATCGGCCAGGTCCAGCTTCCCATATAAGCAGTGCCAGCGGGCCTTTAAATGGCCAAAAGCACACTCAACAGTCATTCTGCACTTGCTCAGCCTGTTGAACCACTCCTTGCTGCTGTCAAGGTATCCTGTGTATGGGTTCATAAGCCATGGCATTAAGGGGTAGACAGGGTCTCCCAGTAACACAATGGGCATTTTGATTTCCTCTACAGTGATCCTCTGGTCCGGGAAGAAAGTCCCTGCTTGCAGCTTCCTGAACAGGCCCGGTTCCAAAAGATGCATGCGTCATGCACCTTTCCGGACCAGCCTGCGTTAATGTCTGTGAAATGCCCTCTGTGATCCACAAATGCCTGGAGAACCATAGAGAAATACCCCTTCCAATTAATGTGCTAGGTGGTCTGGTGCCAGAATTGGAATATGCATGCCATTTATCGCCCCTCAGCAGTTAGGGAAGCCCATTTGTGCAAAGCCATCCACAATGTCACACAGCTTGCCCAGAATCACGGCCTTTCGGAGTAGGATGCAATTAATGGCTCTGTATACTTCCATCAACACGAGTTGAATGATCGACTTTCCCACTCTGAACTGGTTAGTGACCGATCGGTAGCAGTCTGGAGTAGGCAGCTTCCACAGTGCAATCACAACGCGCTTCTCCAACCTCAGGGCAGCACTCATTCTTGTGTCCCTGCGCCACAGAGCTGGGGCGAGCTCATCACACAGTCCCATGAATGTGGCTTTCCTCATCCGAAAGTTCTGCAGCCACTGCTCGTCATCCCACCACTCAGTGCTTGTTTCCTGAGCCCAAAAGCAGCGTTACACTATGGTCAGCACCTCCATGAGTGCCATAAGCAATCTCGTATCATAGCTAGTATGTGTGGCGAGATCAATGTTGCACTCCTCTTGCCTTTGTAGTTTAAGGAATAATTCCACTGCCACTTCGTGACATGTTTGTCAGAGTGAGCACCATCCTGGTCAACAGTTTTGGATCCGTTCCTACAGACTGAAGAAGCAGAGCGCGCAGTACACAAACCATTGAAAGACGGCAGCAAATGTGACTGAAGCACAGGGAGTGCTGGGATGTGAAACAATGCATCACAGGGCATTGGGACAGGACCCAGGATGCCCCGTGACCCCCTCCCCTCCGCCTTCCCATAACTCTTAGCAGCAGAAGAGGAAGAGATGCTCTGTGGGATAGCTGCCCAGAGTGCACCGCTCCAAATACTGCTGCAAGTGTGAACACGCTATTGCACAGGCAGCTGACAATGTGAACACACAACAGCAGTTTCCCTTCAGCACTCTCTGAGCAGCACTGGAACTGCCAGTGCTGTAACTCTGCCAGTGTAGACATACCCTTAGTGTGGCAGTACAGGAATAAATGAAGGCAGAATGTTGCCCTAAATAAAGAGTAACTTTATCAAAGTCAGTGGACTTAAATTGGTGCATTTGAGATCAGAATTGTGTTCTGTTTCTTGCTGATCCCAGCTCCCTTTGAAATAAACAGACATCCTTGTCATATTCTTGCAATGGTCCTTGTCATTTGAGATCCAAACCCTTTATGGTGTTGAGTTATCATTCAGTGCTTAAAGTGCTTGCAAGAGATCTGCTTTATTCTGTGTCTTGTTCCAACAGACCATGCATAACAATAGCTTTACAGCCATCCCGTCCAAACTCTGTCTGGGAAGCTCAGCCCCTTAAAAGCATAGACCACAATACCACATCTTCCCAAGTAAAAACTTAACACCTAAACAACCCAACATTAATATAACACAAAATTACAAATACTTATAACTAACCTAACAACTAAGGGTATGGTTACACTAGGCAGCTTTTAGCAACACGGCTGTGCCGCTATGGCCGTGTTACTAATAGCAGCGCAGTGTAGCTGCCGTTTGTGGGCAGGAGAGAGAGAGAGCTCTACTGCTGACGAAAAACTTCCACCCACCACGAGCGGCAGCGGCTTTGTTGGCAGGAGAGCACTCCTGCTGACAAAGCGCTGTTCACACTGGCACTTTTTGTCAGTAAAACGTTTGTCGTTTGGGGTGGGGTATTTTCTTAATGCCTGAATGACAAAAGTTTTGCCAATGAAGTGCCAGTGTAGACAAAGCCTAAACTTACCAGTAATGTTCAGGTTTAAGAGTAGTAGCTGTGTTAGTCTGTATCAGCAAAAAGAACGAGGAGTACTTGTGGCACCTTAGAGACTAACAAATTTATTTAAGCATAAGCTTTCGTGGGCTAAAACCCACTTCATCGGATGCATGCAGTGGAAAATACAGTAGGAAGATATATATACGCACAGAGAACATGAAAAAATGGGTGTTGCCATACCAACTATAACGAGTGTAATCAGTCAAGGTGGGCTATTGTCAGCTGGAGAAAAAAACTTTTGTAGTGATAATCAGGATGGCCCATTTCCAACAATTGATAAGAAGGTGTGAGTAACAGAAGGGAGAATAGTTCTACTTTGTGTAATGACCCATCCACTCCCAGTCTTTATTCAAGCCTAATTTAATGGTGTCTAGTTTGCAAATTAATTCCAATTCAGCAGTTTCTCATTGGAGTCTGTTTTTGAATTTTTTTTGTTGTAGTATTGCCACTTTTAGGTCTGTAATTGAGTGGCCAGGGAGATTGAAGTGTTCTCCGACTGGTTTTGAATGTTATAATTCTTGACATCTGATTTGTGTCCATTTATTGTTTTGCATAGAGACTGTCCGGTTTGGCCAATGTACATGGCAGAGGAGCATTGCTGGCACATGATGGCATATATCATATTGCTAGATGTGCAGGTGAACGAGCCTCTGATAGTGTGGCTGATGTGATTAGGTCCTATGATGGTGTCCCCTGAATAGATATGTGGACAGAGTTGGCAACGGGCTTTGTTGCAAGGACTCCAATGAGAAACTGCTGAATTGGAATTAAGTTGCAAACTAATTTGCTTTCCCAGGTCATCCTGTCCTAATAGCAGCTCTAGCAATCACAATCCAAATTTCATCTGAGACTGGACAGGTGGTTTTTTTTATCAAATTGACATGTACAAAATCTAGCTCTGGGCTTTGCTTCACTCTTTTTTTTCAAATGTTCTAGAGTAGAGGTTCCCAAACTTTTCTTATTGTGTACTGCCTTCCAGATCTACCAGATGTGCACGTCCCTATATCCTTCTCATTACTGATACTTTGTGTGTTCTTCTTAACACTACCTGTCTTTAGCCATCTGTCCATATTTCACTGTTACATACAGATATAGTTCTAGTGTGACGTATATAACGAAAACAAAAACCCTGATGAAGTTCTGAGATTAGTTAGACTGAACAGTTGCTGGGGAACTGAACCCATGCTGTATGGTGATTGGAGGTGAGGACCCTGTACACCAGCATCTCTGTGTATCTGTGTTCTCACTAGTACATCTTGTATGGTAAATTAACTACTATATTTTATATAACAAATTCCCATGGAGTTTTACAGCTTTGTCTGAGTAGCCTATTATGAAAATGCATTAAATAAAATAATTGATAAATAAAATCCACCATTATACAATTTCTCCTGTGAATCCCCCAGAAATGTCTCACGTCCCCCCAGAGGAGCAGTTTGGGAACCCCTGTTCTAGAGAGTTTCTCTGCAGCCAAATATCTCCCAGGTTTTATGCAATCTGCATTTTTTTCCAGTTACAGACATCAAATCATATGTTTGTATGCTAAGAGAGGAATTTGCCAGGCCCCTTTTGGCAATGGTAATACGCGATTTATGATCAGCTTCAGCTAATGCAGGCCTCCCATAAATAAACACACACAACTTTTTACACCCATGGACTAAGGCCAAAGCTGCCTCCTCTACTTGACTGTATTAACACTTAGTTTTTGTTAGCCCCTGTGAGGCAGAAGCCGCTGGTCTCCAATTTTCACCATGATTTTTCTAAGCAGACTTGGCCAGTAACCGCCCTGGAAACATTTGTGGACAACTTAGTTTCGTACTTACTGTCGTAGTATCTCAGGACTGAGGCCTCTTTAATTAACTCCTTCAATTTCTCAAACCGCTGATTAACATTTGCATCCTATGCCCATTGGACATATTTCCACAGTAGAGGTCTCCGGTTGCTGCTTTGAGCTGCTAGATAGGGCACAAATTTCCCTCTACAGTTCACCGTTGCAAGGCCTGCCTCAACAGGCAAGGAAGACATGGTAATGATGGCCTCAGCCTTACTGTGATCTACCAATATTCCTTGCTGTGTTAACTTCTCTCCCCAGTGTGCTATTTCTGTTACACATTATTTACATTTGTGTTTGTTTCGCTTTAGCCCATCAGCTCTGCTTCTTTCTGAAGCTGCTTGGAGCCTCTGGCCATGCTCTTGTACTGTTTTTCCCAGATCAAAACATCATCTATGCAAAACTTAGTAAACCCCCTCTCCCCGCTTGCCACCAAAATTTTGTTTTTTCACCAGAAAATACATCTTGGGTGCTGAACACAACTCAAACAACAGTCTGCCATTTCCCATGGGGGGTACTAAATGTGCACAAATATGTGCTTTTAAAATAGGGGGGAGAGGGCACCTGCCAGTACCCTGCTGACATATCAAGTGTAGAAAAATATTTGGCATCAGCTAACTCCCCAAAAATGTCTCCCCTTGTAAATAGTGGGAAATGTTCCCTTTTCATATAGTTATTTAATTATTTTCGGTTTATACATAAGCAAGCGTCTCTTTTTTTTGTTTTTTTGTTTGGTTGTTGTTGTTGTATTTCTTCTACAGTGACTGAGTGTACCCACTCTCTTGGCTCTTCTGCTCACTCTTAGGGTTACCATTTGTCCGGATTTACCTGGACATGTCCTCCTTTTTGTACTAAAAATAGCGTCCGGGGGGGAATTTGTAAAGCACTCACAATGTCCGGGATTTCCCCCCTCCCCCGGCAGAGCAGACCGAGCGGCTGGGAGGGCTGCAGGAAAGTCCCGGGCTGGACTCCGGAGCAGCTGTAGAGGAGCCGGATCCGCCCTGCATTCTGAGCAAGTGTATCAGCACAAAGTGCAGCCCTCCCCTTTTGCAACTGGGAGCGGTTTCTGCCATGCAGCGTAGCAAAACGGGAGCGAGAGCACTTTGTGCTGATACAAGGGCAGCTCTCCCCTGCAGCCCGGTCCGGGCCAGGGACCGGGTTTTGTTGTGCAGGGCCAGGGACCAGGTTTTGTTGTGCTGGGGAGCTCAGCCACGTGTCCGGCTCCCACAGAGCCCAACACCCTGTTCTGAGCAGCAGGGTAAGGGGGCCAGGGGGCAGGAAGGTTCTGGAGGTGGCAGTCAAGAAACGGGGGGGGGGTGGGGGCTTTTTGGGGGGAGTGGAGAAAGTTTTGGGCAGTCAGGGTACAGGTAGGGGGTAGGGTCCTGGGGGGCAGTTGGGGGGGTCTTAGGAGGGGGCAGTTAGGGGACAAGGAACAGGGAGTCTTAGGTAGGGGGTGGGGTTCTGGAGGGCAGTTAGCAGGGGTCCCAGGAGGGGGCAGTCAGGGGACAAGGAGCGGGGAGGGTGGGGGGCTGGGAGTTCTAGGGGGGAGCTGTCAGGGGGCAGGAGTGGGGAGAGGGATCGGAGCAGTCGGGACAGGAAGCAGAGGGGTTTAGATGGGTTGGGAGTTCTGGGAGGGGCTGTCAGGGGGCAGGAGTGCGGAGAGGGATCGGAGCAGTCAGGGGACAGGGAGCAGAGGGGTTTAGATGGGTTGAGAGTTCTGGGTGGGGGTGTGGATAAGGGTTGGGGCAGTCAGGGGACAAGAGGCAGGGAGGCTTAGATAGGGAGTGGAGTCCTGGGGGGCAGTTAGGAGCAGGGGTCCCAGGAGGGGGCAGTCAGGGGACAAGGAACGGGGGGAGGGTTGGGGGTTTTGGGGGGGGGCAGGAAGTGGGAGGGGCAGGGGCGGGGCTAGGGCGGGGCTCCTCACGTCCTCTTTTTTGCTTGCTGAAATATGGTAACCCTACTCACTCTGATTCCCAGAGCAATGACCCTATCCAGCTGCACTTTTAGGAGCTGCCTTCAGGTGAGGGCAATTTTCCTAGGGGCATGATTTGTGGTGCAGTTGGGCTCTTTCAGTTCTATTCTGTATTCTGTTGAGAGCTTCCCTATCCCCTAGATGTCCTCAAACTCTTCCTCAATTGTTTTGATCCCCTTCTCCAAACAGTGCACCCTACTGATAAGACCAAGAGCTTGACACACTTTTAATCCAATAATGGGTGCTCTTTTCCCCAGTACTACTACAAATTATATCTTTTCAATTTGTTACTTACCCATACATCTAGTTCACATATGCCTTCGGTGGGGATAAGCTCACTGCTGCAAGCCTTAAGTTTTCCCAATTTACTCTCCTATACTTTTCTTTTAGTGCTATTAACACTGCTTCTGGACACACATTGTCTTGTGCACCAGTGTCCAACTTAAAATTAATAAATGTCCCATTTGATTTCAGGTCGATAGTCCAATCATTGTCCATTGCTCCTATGAAGGATTCATCTGAGCTGTCTTAGTCCTCATTGGCCAAGCTTTGCATGTTTTGCTGGTGCTTACAAACTCTTGAAAAGTGATGTAATCCATTGCATTTCTTGCATCTTTTCCCATATGCTGGGCATTGTTTTGGCTTGCATTGATTGCCACAGTGTGTGCAGGCCCGTGTGCTGTTTTTGCTGGACTTGGACTTTGAACTCTGAACTCTGCAGGCTTTTTTGCCTCAGATCTCTTTGCTTGTACATTTTGGATTCTCAATCGTATCTACAGTGTCAGAACCCTCCATAAGCTTCATTCTGGACTAGGTGATTTTCTTTGCATGGCAAATTCTAATTGCTTTGTCAAGGGTTAATGCTGGGACTTCCAGTAACCTCTCTGAGATTTTTGTTTCAGATTGCTTGGTCCTTTGCACTTAGATCAATCACAGACTCTTCCGTGGCTTAACCTTCAGTTTGTACTGTTTTTAAAAAAAAACCTCTCATTTGGTTCTCTCTCATTACATAAGTGCAGTATCCTGACATTTCTATAATATAGTTTCATGGTTAGCCTTCTCTGCTGGAGTTAATTGAAGAGTTTTGAACACATCAAGTGCTTCAAAAATAGTTATTGTCAGAAATCAGGCTATCCTTCTGACTGCCTTCCTTTTTGCTGGCATCCATTGTTTGCAGATACTGAGTGACGTGCAGTCTATACTTTCTCCAATTGTTTTCCACATTTCCAGATATTTTTCAACTCTGGTGGGGCGTTTAATTGCTTCACTCTTCCATTCAAGGTATTTTCTTAGTTCCTTTTTGCTCCTGGTACAATATGGTGTTCAGTGATCACTTGGTGCTTAAGGGTGCTTGCAAGAGCTCTACTTTATTCTGTGTCCTGCTCCAACTGGCTATGCATAACAACAAAAGCTTCTCAGTGCTGTGCCCAGATTTTCTGTCTGGGAAGCTCAGCCCTTAAAAGCACAATCCCTGGACCCAAAATGTTTAGCAATGTTTTGGGAAAACGATAAAGGGGGTAAGTAGGTAAATTTGATTTACATTCCAGAAGGTACCTGGATATATTCAGCTGTACCTGCAACATCTTTACTCTTCAAAACATTTTAGTACACATCATTTAACACTGAGGATGTTAACATAATACAAGTAGCTTCCAAATTATTTGTGTTATACTAATAACATTCAGAGTTTTGAACTAAGCATTCATAATTTTTAACTTTCTCAGGCTACGTCTACACTACCCGCCTGAATCGGCGGGTAGAAATCGATCTTTCGGGGATCGAATTATCGCACCTTGTCGGGACACGACATTCGATCCCCAAATCAACGCTTGTACTCCACCAGCGGATATAGGAGTAAGCGCCGTCGACGGGGGAGCCGCGGAGGTCGATTTGCCACCGTCCTCACAGCAGGGTAAGTCTGCTCCGATACTTTGAATTCAGCTACGCTCTTCACGTAGCTGAATTTGCGTATCTTAAATCAATCCCCCCCCCCCCCCCCCCGGTACTGAGGACGTAGCCTCAGAAGCTGAATAGTTGCTGATTGCAGTGGACTGTATTCTACCTTATTTATAGTACCTAGTAACATCTTTGTTACTAGGAAACCTTTATCTAAAAAGTTAAATCCCCTAATAATCCATAATTTTGTTTAGTGGACAGGAGAAAGGCATAATTTTGTTGTTTAGTTTTGCCTTTTGCATATGAAACCTTCAAAAATGGATACTTCTTACGCTGTTCTTAAGGGCATTTTATACAGATATACAAAAACAATTTCAGTATTTGTGAAAAGTACTAAATGTATAACATTGAGGGCAGAAATCCTCTATTTAGCCACCTGGCTGATAAAGCATAGGCACTGACAGTGCATGCTTCCTCATACTACCCAATCAAGGTGCCTTTATTGATTTTGAGCAAACTTTTCTTGGCACGGAAGGATAGTTGTCTCCATGACACATTCCTTAGCCTTTCTGCTGAAACTACCAACAAAGCTACCATTTAGTACTAATTACCGTGGTTTCTGTGATATGACCACACATCTGCTGGGAACTGATTCAAGATCACTAGTTTCCCATAATCAACTGAATAACAATTAGATGGTAATGATTTTTGCTCACTACCGTCATAGATTGCAATGAAACCAGTAACCTAGAGGGGAAAGTCTTTTAATCCTATTTCCAATCTAGTCCAAAATCAATGTAAATTTTATTTTCACTGAAGCATGTGGTTCTTATATCTACAGAAAAAAGCAGCACATTATGCCTGACTTTCCTTTTGTTACATCATTTTTATACTGGTGTTACTCATTTGAGTTCAGTGGAATTACTTCATTGTGCACTGGTGTAAATGGGAGCAGAATCAGGACCCTAGTTCAGAATGACAATGTGGATCTATATAACAAATAAGGATTTAGAGGCATGTGATAGGACATGCCCTCACTCTGGTGTAGGGGTAACTAACAAGCTCTTCTGGGCCTGTTCAGCTCTAATGAGATGCATCTGCAAGGTTTGTTCTGTCTGAAGGGCGGGGACAGCTTAGAAAGGGAAGACATGCCACAGAAAAGGGCAGTGGACAGGAGAAAGGCTGTTCCACCCCAGAGATGGCTGACAACAGAGACAGATCAGCCAAGAGAGAGACAGTTGCAGGCCTCTCTGCTCCCAAAGCTGTGCAGACCAGCTACAAAGCAACATGCCCAAAGAGGAAGGGCTGGAAGAAGGCTCCACTAAAAGACAATGAACCCCGCTGATTAGACTCAGCCAAAGAGCTGAATCCAGAAAGACTGCCTGAGAGACAGGCTACTTTTCCTTTCACTCGGATTCCCCTCTCTCATAAAATAAAGGTCACCTTCCTGCTTTCTCCCTTATCTGTTTGTTTTACTCAGTGAACTCCTCATATGCTATGAACTGGAGGGGGGGCATTATAAATTACTAGAAGTGGGGTCTGGAAGGGACTTGAGGAAGAATGCATGCATAACCATGCCTGACGCAAAGGGTTTAAAAAACAACCGTAGAGGGGATAGAGCTCAGCTGCTCCACACAAGAGGGAACCAGAGCAGTGATATAAGTCAGTGGTTTTCAACATGTGGTCTGCAGACCCCCAGGGATCGACAGACTATGTCTAAGATTTCCAAAGGGGTCCGCATTTCCATTTGAAATTTTTTAGGTGTCTGCAAAAGAAAAAAGGTTGAAAATCACTGGTAGAAGTGATTAGTGGAGATGCAGCAGCAGCAGCAGCAAGCTGCTCAGGAACACCAGTTCCAATAGCAATTGCTGCAGCAGTGGACCACCCAGCAGCAAGTTCAGACCACACAGCAACAATAGCTGCTGAGTGATCTGATGGCCCTGCAGCAGGAGTTTCAAAAAAGAAACAATATAGTGGATAGTGTCAGCCCTACACTCCCAGGGAGTCCCACCAAGTCACACTTCCACCAAAGGGATTCCCCCCACCAGGACCAGTGAAATAACCAAGATGGGGCCAGATGATGACCCTGAAGCCTTCTTAGTTACACTTCAGAAGGTGGCACTAGCAGCCCTGTGGCAAACAGAACAGTGAGCTTTGATTCTGGCCCCATACTGAACAGGTCCAGCACAGGTGGTTTATTGTAATATGGATTTGGAGCAGGCAAAAGATTACAAATAAGTAAAGTCAGCCATTTTGGACTATTTGGCTATCTCCAAAGAAATCCACCATCAACAAATTAGATTTGAGAGCTATCCCAAGGGGGGGGGGGGGAATCCTGGATAGTAGCACAATGGTTGCAAGAACACTGTTGGAAGTGGCTTCACCTGGAGGAACAATCGGGGGCCCAAGTGGCTGAGGCCATTGTGACAGAACAATTAACACACATATTACACATGAAAGGCAGGGAGTGGGTACTACAGCACCACCCAGGGATGTTATCAGAAGCGATAAAGGTAATGGAGGACTTTGTAGAAGCTGAAGGATCAGTTGAGGCAAAATCACACAAGGCATCAGCTGGGTGGGGGATGGAATGGCGAGAGAACTGGGAGGGTGAGCCAGAATCAGTAACAATCCCTCTGAGGGGCCTGACTCCAAAGGGAACATCCTAGATGGTCAGACTAGCTCTGAGACCAGGGCTAGTCCAAGAGAGGACTGGGGGTTAGGCGTGGATATAACACTGCTAGTGAGACTGCCAGGCACCTCAAATACTTGGAGCAGGACCCACAGACAAGTGTTCACCCACCACCCCCTGGGCTCACCCTCACTTAGAAAAGGTGCCAACGGTGCCAGCCTGTTAATGTGCTATTCCTGTGGGCAGACAAGACACACACAGAGGGAGTGCCCTCCTAAGGAATGCTAATGTGTCCAGGGATGAATGGCAGAAAGCTGGGCATGGAAAAAGACTTCCCCTCAGTTGATGGTACTGGTGATGGTCCAAGGGAAGATGATTCAAGGACTCTCAGACTGCAGCTAGATGGTGGTTCAAGCCTCCATGGTAAGAGGTGAGGTCACTCCTAAGAATATGATCCACCTGCAGTGCACACATGGTGACATCAAAATGTACCTCTGGCAGTGTATACAACTGACAGTGGGAGCCCAGAGCACAGTGAAAATGGTAGCCCTAGCTGAAAAATTGTCCTACCCCATAATCATAGGTTGGGACTAGCACTTTTTCTGGCAAGTCATTAATGCACAAGCCCAGGTAGCGAACGAGAATCCAGGCCAATCATTCAAACAAGTCCCCTGGAGCTTTGGAAGCCTTGGGGAAACCGACAACTTTGAGAAAAGCAACAGAGAGTCCTGTGGCACCTTTAAGACTAACAGATGTATTGGAGCATAAGCATAAGCCTTCATGGGTGAATACCCACTTCGTCAGACACATGTAACATGCATCTGACGAAGTGGGTATTCACCCACGAAAGCTTATGCTCCAATATATCTGTTAGTCTTAAAGGTGCCACAAGACTCTCTGTTGCTTTTTACAGATCCAGACTAACACGGCTACTCCTCTGAACTTTGAGGAAAGAACATCTCAAGCAACACAGCTGCTGACCCTCACAGGGAAAGAAGAAGTAAGCAGTCGGGACCTGGAAGCCCTCCTACAAGGCATGAATTTTGTGCAAGAACAAAGGGACGCCCCTACACTGAGCCGTGCATATGAACAAGTGGCCTCTGTAAATGATGAGGTAACAGACCCTCAGCAGGGTGAGCAGTATCCATACTTTGCACTCGAGAAAGAGTGTTTGTATCGGGTGGAAAGGGATCAACAAATGGGAGTGGTGAAGGCCCAGCTGCCTGAGCATGACATCCCACACACTGGACCCTGAGGGGAGAGAAGACATTGTCTCAAGTATTAGCCCAATTCTACTGACCAGGCATGCATCATGAGGTGAGAGAATACTGTTCCTGCTTCCTGGAGTGTCAGCTAGCCAGCAGCAAAGGGATTTCTAAGGCACCTTTTGTCCCTCTGCCCTTGATTGATTCACCCTTCCAAAGAATTGAAATGGACATGGTCAGGCCCCTAGAAAAAATTGCAGCAGGGTATCAGAACATATTAGCGATCACCAACTACGCAACCAGGTACCCAGAGTCTGTTCCTCTGTACTCTGTGAAAGCTACAGCGATAGCTCCAGAACTCTTGAAGCTCTTCTCACGTATGGGATTTCCCTGCAAAATATTAACAGATGAAGGAAGTAACTTCACCTTCAAATTAGTGAGTGAATTATGCTTCCTTCTGAAGGTCAAATCCTTGAAAACCTTGGTTTATCACTCACAGACCGATGGCCTAGTAGAGCAGTTTAATAAGATGCTGAAGGGAATGTTGAGGCACATTGTCAGTGACAACCCCAAACAATAGGACTGACTACTCCCATCACTCCTATTTGCCTTAAGGGAGGTCTTGCAAGGCTCTACAGGGTTCTCTCTGTTTGAATTGCTTTATGGTTGCCAACCACAAGGAATTTTGGCCTTCCTATGAGAAGGTTGGGAGGAACAAGACATAGGGAGCCTTAGGCACAACCCAATATGTCTTATAGTGTTAAGGGAACAACTCAGAAACATATGGGTTGTTCACCAGAGGGAATCTGAGAAAGGCCCAACACATACAGGAATTAAAATGTAAGAGGTGCAACTATGGTCTTTCCACATAAGAACATAAGAATGGCCATAATGGGTAAGACCAATGGTCCATCTAGCCCAGGATCCTGTCTTCCGACAGCGGCCAATACCAGATACCCCAGAGGGAATGAACAAAACAGACAATCATCAATTGATCCATTCTCTGTCATCCACACCCAGCTTCTAGCAAACAGAAGCTAGGGACAATCAGAGCACGTCATGGTGTTTCATCCCTGCCCATCCTGGCTAATAGCCATTGATGGACCTATCCTCCAGGAACTTATCTAGTTCTTTTTTGAACCCTCTTATAGTCTTGGCCTTCACATCATCCCCTGGCAAAGAGTTTCACAGGTTGACTGTGCATTGTGTGAAGAAGTACTTCCTTTTGTTTGTTTTAAACCTGCTGCCTATTAGTTTCCTTGGGTGACCCTTAGTTCTTGTGTTATGTGAAGGAGTAAATAACATTTTCTTATTCACTTTCTCACACAGTCACAATTTTATAGTTCTCTAGCTTCTCCCCCCCCCCCCCCATATCCACCTGGAAGACCGTGTCCTTCTGCTACTACCCTCAGCCAAGTCCAAATTAATGGCCCAATGGCAGCGTGCAGTTGAAATGGTCAGGCAGGTAGAGCCTGTGGACCATGAGATAAGACTACCCGGGAGGAGAAAAGAAACCAAGGTCTATCATGTGAATCTTCCCAAACCTTGGAAGACGCTGAGAACCCTCTCTCCAACGGAACCTGTATTAGGGCCCCAAGTATCTGGCAGCCAAGCCCGACAATAGTACTGAGGAGAGAGTGGCTCTCCCTTGCTCAAAGGAAGCAGCTCCTCCAATTCATTGAGTACTTTGTAACTGGATTCTCCACCTGTCTAGGGAGAACACAGTTGGTCAACAACATCTAGAGACCATCCTAGGCCAGCTAGTCAGGGAGAACCCTGAACCATTGCCACAGAGGATGTGGTATACAGTCTGAGAGGAAATGCGAGCAACGCTGGAGACAGGGATAATTGTGAAATCCAAAAGTGAATGCAGGAGCCCGATAGTTCTTGTTCCTACACTGGACAGTTTGGTTTGGTACTATATTGACTTTAAGAAGGCTAATTCCATCTTGAAATTCGACACCTACTGAATGCCAAGGGTAGATGAGATACTAGAATGTCTGGGACATGCCCCAAGAGGAAGGGCTGGAGATAGACCCCTCTAAAAGACAATAGACGTGCTGATGGACCCAGCCCAAAGAGCTGAATCCAAAAATACTGCCTGAGACATAATACTGCCTGTACCTTTGTCTTCCTTTGTTTTCATTTGGATTCTCCCCTCTCATAAGGGAAAAGGAGGGGAAAGAACCTTTCTTTTGTCTATCTGTTTTATTCAGACAACCCCTCATATACTACAAGCATATAAACAACTAGAAGTGGGGTCTGGAGGAAGCACCTGCCCCCAGAAGTAATTTGAAAACAAACAAGGAAAAATTATTTTTCTGTCTTTGTACTTCTTTCTCTAATGCTCCAACAAACTGATGGATCTTCAGAAATAAACCTGGTTTAATTCTTTGATGAGATTATGAGTCTGGTTGATAAAAGATAACTATGTAGATGTAATAGACTTTTGTAAGGTGCTGGACTTAGTATCACATAACATACTGTATAATGTCAAAGCACATGTTAAATGGATTAAGAACTGGCTAACTGTGACAGATCCCAATGTGTAGTCATCAATGGGGAATCATCGAATGGGGGTCTTTCACAGGGACTGGTATTAAGCCTAATACTAGTCCACATTTTAATAAATGATCTGGAAGTAAATAGAAAATCACTGCTTGTAAAATTTGTGGATGACACAAAGATTGGCAGAGTGGTAAATAATGATGAGGGCAGGGCAGTCATACAGAGCGATCAGGATCACTTGAAAACTGGACAAATTCAAACAATGTTAATACAGCCAATGCAAGGGCATACATCTGGGATCACGTAATGCTGGTCAGATCTCCAGCGTGAGAGATGGTTTCCTGGAAAGCAGTAATTCTGAAAAGGATTTTAGGGGTCGTAGTGGACAAACAACTGAACATGAGCAATGCTGTGCCAAAACAGGTTAATACAATCCTTGGATGTATAAAGAGGATACTAGTGAGTAGGAATAGGCAGGTGATTTTACTTCCGTATACTGCTTTGTTGAGACTGATACTGGAATACTGCATCCAGTTCTTGTGTCCATATTTTAAAAAGGATGTTGAAAAATTCCAGAGGGTGCAGAAAGGAACCAGAAAAATGATTCAAAGGCTGGAGAAGATGCCTTTACAGCAAGACTTGAAGAACTCAATCTGCTTAGTTTATCAGAAAGAAATTTGAGAGGTGACTTGATTACAGAATATAAGTACCTCCACGAGGAGAAAATATTGGGTACTAAAGGGCTGATTAATCTATCTGAGAGAGACAGAACAAAAAACAGTGTCTGGCAGCTGAAGCCAGATGAATTCAAATTAAAAATGAGGCACACATATTTAACAGTGAGGGTGATTAACCACTGGAACAAATGACCAAGGAAAGTGTTGAATTTTCCATCTCTTCATGTCTTCAAATCAAGATTGGAAGCCTTTCTGCAAGATATGCTTTAGTCAAACCCAGGTTATTGGGTTCAATTCAGAAATAACAGTGAAATTTAATCGTCTGGGACATACATAACGTTAATCTAGATGGTCTGATCGTCCCTTCTGGCCTTAAACTCTATGAATCTCACTGAGGGCCTGATCTAAAACCCATTAAAGTAAATGAAAAAGTTCTCATTGAATTTAATGGGCTTTGGATTAGGCCCTTATGGCTCAATACTACAAGATGCTGAGAGTCTTCAGTTCCCAACGAAGTAATGTCTTCAGTAGGAGTAAATAAGAACCCTTAGTGGCAAAAAATCAATGAACTGGTTGTTTCTAATGCTCTAATTCTGACCTGATAATGTAGGTATGGGAAATACGTATTTGCACTGATGGTAATTCCCCCCCCAATAAACCGAAATCTGCAATTTAAGGTATTATACTTGGGGGAAACCCTATATCTACTCTCTCACTCAAAAAAAATCTGAAAAAAAAAACTTAATTTTTGAGAAATCAATGAATATGTAAAGATTGACACCACTCCTTAAAACCATTTCTGTATAAACAGATGTGAGAAAATAAAGACAGGTTTCAGAGTAACAGCCGTGTTACTCTGAAACCTGTCATTATGCAAGGCACTGCATTTAGCCGTATAGAAAATAAAGAGTTTCTCTGTGATCTAAACAGCAAGATGCTTACAGAGAAGATACACACATATTTCATTAAACAAAAAATCCCAGCAGTTCAGTGTAGATGTACCATTTCTCACAACAAAATAATGGAACGTTTAATCAGTCAATACATAGACAGTCCTCAGGATATTACACAGTGAACAATAATGTCTCCATCTAATTCTGCAGCTCCAAAACAACAAAGAATCAGTTATTTCCCAGCCAAATAAAAGTTGCCCCCCCGCCCAGATTTGTTGACATGAGATGGTAATGTCAGTCAATATTCCATTTGGTAAATAGTGTAAATGTGTGTACAAGGTGGCAGTGTTTCTTTTTTTGAAGATGGCCAGTTTGAATTTGGATTAAGCAAAAATTATAACTGGTCTTATTTATTATTACCCAGTATTTGCTTTTTAAAAAAACACAGGTGCAGCAGTGCAAAACAGCAGCAGCATATTAATTGTCTTCATGGGGTTGAAAAGTCTCTTCCCAAAGATTACTAAAGCAACATGTCTCATTTATGACAACCATAAGAAAGGATCGCTGTAATAAACCTGTGACACAAAGTGCAGGCAGAAGACTGGCCTTTTTCCTGGCTCTAGATACACAACATCGGTCAGGTCCACTGTGTTGTCTTTCACAGTGTAGGCTCTTCCTGGCAGAGAGAGGACCTGATTCTGGTCTCATTTACCTTGTTTTTACACAGATATAGGAAGGGCTGAGCCACGGCGGATAACAATTTGCCACTCAAATTTCCAGCACCCCGTGGAAAGGGATATGAAGCGAGGGAAGAGAGCTGCAAAGATTTGTGTGGCTCCATGTCTGAGCTTCTGATATTTGAAAGCAACTGATTCCCTTCTCCCACCAGAGTGAGAGCAGATAAAGGTGGGTTAACAGTTTTCAAGTACGTAAAAGGTTGTTACAAGGAGGAGGGAGAAAAATTGTTTTTCTTAACCTCTGAGGGTAGGACAAGAAGCAATGGGCTTAAATTGCAGCAAAGGAGGTTTAGACTGGACATTAGGAAAAACGTCCTAACTGTCAGAGTGGTTAAGCACTGGAATAAATTGCCTAGGGAGGTTGTGGAATCTCCATCATTGGAGATTTTTAAGAACAGGTTAGGCAAACACCTTTCAGGAATGATCTAGATCAGTGGTTCCCAAACTTGTTCTGCCGCTTGTGCAGGGAAAGCCCCTGGGGAGGCCGGGCCTTTTTGTTTACCTGCCGCGTCCGTGGATTCGGCCAATCGCAGCTCCCAGTGGCCGCAGTTTGCTGTTCCAGGCCAATTGGAGCTGCTGGGAGTGGTGCGGGCTGAGGGGCGTACTGGCCGCCACTTCCAGTAGCTCCCATTGGCCTGGAGCAGCGAACCACAGCCAGTGGGAGCCGCGATCAGCCAAACCTGTGGACGCGGCAGGAAAACAAACCGGCCCGGCCTGCCAGGAGCTTTCCCTGCACAAGCAGCGGAACAAGTTTGGGAACCACTGGTCTAGATAATACTTAGTCCTGCCATGAGTGCAGGGGACTGGACTAGATGACCTCTTGAGGTCCCTTCCAGTCCTATGATTCTATGATATGAATCTCTTTCCTTTGCACATTCCACAGAAATAGATGGTAGAGTGATTGAGACAGTGTGCAAAAGCCATCCTTTTAGGAAGGATGGGAGGAGGCAATTGGGGAGGATGTGTTTGGGGCGTAGGTGGATGGGGTTTGGTAGTAGGATGGATGGGGAAGGTGTGTATTGAGTTGTGAAAGGTACCAAGAGCAACTGGCTGGCTAAAGGGTTAGCGAGGTGTGTCAGGAATTTGGAGAGGGTGCTTGGGACAGCTGGGAGATTAGGCTGAGGGGTGCCTAAGCACCTTCACAATGGAGATTGCCTAGGGCAGCTGGAGATGAGAGGAGAATGCCTGGTATTGATGGGCCCAGTACTCTCTCTTCACTTCCTTTGTCATCATTCAGCCGTGTGCCACATCCCCATGCCTTCTGTCTGCAAGAGCAGTGAGAGGGGAGGCAGAGAATCCTGGCTGCCTGAAAAATAGTCACCATCATGTGAGCAATACCTGCAGTCCTGCTGGATGCATAACCTCCCAGAGGGGCTGCCATACATGTGAGATGCATAGCACTTGACAACCTGGGAGGTTGATCCAAGTCTAAAAATTGCTGTTATCTGCTGCAGCAACAGTCAGTACTTCTTCCTTTCCCCAGGAGGCTGCAGATAAGCTGTTGAGCCAAGGTGTCTTACTGCTGAGCTCTTATATGCAACTAGAAAGGAAAGACAAAGTGAAGCATCCAGCTTCCTTCCATGTGGCTGTGCTGACAGGGAGGAACAACATAAATAAGCTGGAGCAAATGGAGAGGGAGAGAGGATATTCAAATAGGATGGGGGAAAGAAAAGATACTTAGTGTGAGAGCAAAGGGAACTGCCCATAAGGAAGACTGGACCCAAAAGCAGGGATGCAGTAGGAACATCAAGAGCTGGGAGAAATGGCACAGAGCGTTTGGGGGGCATACCCCATATTTGTTTGGAGAGAGGAAACAGAGTGGAGGAGATACAGGAACCCTAAAGGTTGGGTGGACATAATGAGTAGGAAAAAAGAGGAGAAACAGATGTGGGGAGGGAACACGGAATTTATGGATGTGCCACCTGCAGTGACTGAGCATGTAGGGGGCACTGGGAGATAAGGGGGGTGTTAGGCTTCACTGAGAGGTCAGGGATGCGTGCTTTGATTGGGGAGATTGAGGAGAAATAGCCTAGGGCTGTGGAGGTTGGCAGGTCTCAGTGGGTGGGAGTGGCTGGGGGAAGCCATGCAAGGTGACTGTCATGGATTGGGGCCTGGATGGTCTGGCATAGTGGTCGGGGCATGGGTCAAGAAACAGGGCTGGAGCAAGCCAGGAACAGGACTGGAGCAAAGCTGGGAACAGGGCAGGCACAGGAGTGATTGCAGAAGCAGACATAAGCACTGAACAGCCACTTGTGAAGTGCTACTGCTGGGCCCAAGAGCAGTCCTAGCAATACCACTCAGTCAGTCAAATAATCTGGCTGATTAGGGGTTTCAGGTGCAGTTAGTTAGCTGATCCCAGCCCCAGCTGTAGCCCCTCATTCCTGACAGCGCCACCCGCGCTATGAGGATGTCTCTCGGGGCCCTAGAACCTCAGGATGAGCCCATTGGAAGTCCTGTAGCAGGTCTGGGGTGTGAATTTTTGTCAACAAATTCCTAAAATCAGTCATCTGGGCGATAGCCCTCCACATCCACCAGGTACTGGAGTTTTCTCCTAACTCACCAGGACTCAAGGATTTGTTGGACTAAGTATTCTTCATGCCCTCAAACAGGTGTGGCAACAGTGGTCAGCTGGAGCAATTCAAGAACCTATTCTCACCACTGGGGCTTAAGGAGGAAAATGTGAAATACTGGATGGATCTTGAGTGAAGCAAGAAGTTGCAGCTTGAAGGCTACAGGACTGACCTGTTCAAAATCTTGAATAGACCCGATACTGGTGATCAGCTTTGGCTGACAAATGGACTTTCTTGAGATTCCGGGTAGATAGCCAGACCTTGTACCCCCACAGCTAGGTTTATGGAAGTCAGATGGCCATGGTCAGCATGGTGTCTGTAGCCTTCCTTTGTTACCCGGGGTTCTTTCAACCCAAAGCTCTTGGTAACTTTTACTCTGTGCGAGTTGGTGTCAGGAAATAAATCAGGGGAGACATGGCCGTCTGACCGATAGATGGCTGGCACAAACAGGATAACACAAGAGTGCTTTCACTTAAAGCTAAACTTTACTTAGTCTCAAGCACTTACACACGTCCGCAACAGGTTAGTAAAACACCCCCAACCCTTGATAATTACCAAGGCTGAGTGTGGCTTTCAAGTGACACAGCAGCAGGCTTCCGGTGGCCAAATCTTCCGTCTGCCGGTGGGGACCACAAGATGTATCCAGAGGGAGAGTCCAAAAGAATCCAACTACCTCAAACTTTTCCCCCTTATTTATACATTAGTAATAGAATGACATGTCCCTTAAAGAAAACTTGTTAAGCAAGCAGTTTCAATGGTCAAGCAAGAGGTTCCTTCTGATTATTGATTAACCAGGTGTGGGTTTTTCCAGAGTTTGCAGCCTTGAGGCCCCAATAGACATTCGTGGGGCACATCCTGCTCTTCTAAAATGCATGTATCAGCAACTTCAACACAATTCTTATCAGGAAGGATGCGGGGTCAAGCTGGGGCACCCAAAACCCCCTCCCCTCCTTCCTTGGATAAGCTAAGCCTGCTGACTTGGCTGCTTTTAGTAATAAGCAATAGTGGGTTCAGGCACTTCACTGGTTTGCTGACATCTCCCCGTATAACTTCACAGATCTCAATTGCTCCTTGAGCTCTTGCTGTACTTGGCATATGTCAGCAGCCTAGTCTGTGGTGTGGTGTGCAGATCAACTTGCATTGTGACCTTGAAGCATGATGACTTCTAAGGGGGCTGTTTGATGGGTGAATAGGCCTGAAGACCGAAGCAATCAGTCAATGGCCTCCACAAAGTTGGAAGGAATCTTACGCTGGGTCAGGATGTTGTGTACTTGGGCAAATTCCAAAAATTGCTTGAAGTGTCAGGGTCCACTACGGCTTCTAGGTTAACCTCCAACATAGCAGGGTGCTGGAGAAGGAGTGGGGGTTGGCAGGGTGTCAGAGTGCAATTAGCTGTTGCCAAAGTCCCAGTGGTATCCCTAGCCTCTGTTTGCCAGAGGATGGGAGTAGGTGGCAGGGGATGGATCACTTGGTGATTGCCTGTTCTGTTCATTCCCTCTGGGGCACCTGGCATTGGCCGCTGTCAGAAGACAGGATACTGGGCTAGATGGATCTTTCGTCTGACACAAAATGGCTGTTCTTATGGCTCCGTGTTGGCATGAAGTATTGGAGTGAAGGGGAAGACGCCAAACCAGTCCGGACCCCTCTACCAGGGTTAGGCTTTGTTGTATCCCGACTGGAAATGCAGGACTGGGCTTTCATAGAGCAGCTTGATGTGAGGTGTCCCTGTTCACTGCAGTACAGGCATAGGCTCAACGCACAATGCTGGTTTTTCTCTGCATCAGAGAGATAGGGCCAGCCTGGGATGAGAGTGCTGGGGTTGGTGGATCAGACCTGACAAGAGCAGTGGGGATTGGGACATCAACCTTCTTTCTAGGTAGCGTTCCATCAGGCAGTAGTCAGTTTTAATACTGAGCTCGACCAAGGCATGCAGACTGGCTCTACTCAACCAGTGCCAGCTTGTCTTTGATCTCATTTTCGAGGCTGAGACAAAAGTGGTAGCACTGTGCAGCCTCATTCCATACAGTGTCAGCTACCAGATGCTGAAACTCCATGGCATAATTAGCAACTGGCTGACGTCCCTGCCACAGGGCCTGGAGTGCAGCCTTGGCTGTGTGCATACAGCTTGGGGTCATCAGAAATTACTATCATGTCTTGAACAAAGTCCTCAACTGGTTCAGGACAGGCTACAATTTTCCAGAAGCAGAGAGGTCCCAGCCAATTCCTCTCCAGTCAGCAGACTAATGATATGTCCCACCTCAAACTGGTCAGTGGGGGAGGATTGTGGGCACAGCAGGAATAGGAGCTGGCACTGATTCATAAAACTGAAACTGGCTGTGATCGCTGCCAAACTTGTCCAACAGGAGAATTTTAGATTCCTGAGGAGGAGGAGTCATAGGTGATATTGTCTGTGCTTGCACTGTAGCATTCTGCACCTGGAGGATGTCTACCTGCATCTGTAGGTTTTGTAAGGCACCCACTATCTCCAATAGAGAGATTCGTGTTTTAGCAGTATCCATTCCAGTAATTAACTCATTCCTACTCCCCTCCTTTACCTCTTTCTTGTTTGTTGGGCTGCTCAAACTGTCTTGGACTGGGGTGTGGGCAGCTTAGCCTATTGGTCAGGGTCATGAGCAGTGCTGCCTACTGGTTGGAGCTGGATTCAAGATCCAGGAGTCAGAAACCAAGCAGGGAAGTAGCAAGGCAGGGAACAAAGTGCACACAGGCATGATCATAGCTGTGGGTGTAAGTATTGAGCAGCCACTGGGCAAGTGCTACTGCTGGGCTTAAGAGCAGTCCTGGCAATCCTGCTCAGCCAATCAGGAGATCTGTCTAAGGGTTTCAGCTGTCATCACCCAGCTGCAGGCCTTCACTCCTGACAGTGGCAGGATGCAGTGGTGGGGGAGAGTGATTAAGGAAGCAATGTGGGGCTGTGGAAAGTGGTAAACTGCAGTATAAATGTTGGAGGAGCATGGTGGGATCACATAGGATGGCAGACTGCTGTGGGGAAGAGTAGGGGAAAGTTGTGCTGGGCTGCTGATAGTGGCAGGCATTAGCATGGGTGGAGAATGGTTTGGAGAGCAGTACTGGGGTCAGAGAGAACTGTGTGTAGCAGTGTGCAACAGGAGTTCAGTTGGAGAAAAGAAGTGTCCAGAAAAGCTGCAAAATGGAAAGAAAAGAAAGGTGACACAAATTCAGTTAGGCATAAATGCATTCAGCATATGGCATCCGGGCCAAACTGATCCATCATTTAAACTGTGGTGTAAATTTGGGCTAAGAGCAAATTCAGCCCTCATTTAGAACATAAGAATGGCCATACTGGGTCAGACCAGTGGTCCATCTAGCCCAGTATCCTCTCTTCTGACAGTGGCCAATGCCTGGTGTCTCAGAGGGAATGAACAGAACAGGCAATCACCAAATGATCCATCCCCTGCCACCCACTCCCATCAGTGTAACTTTCACCCACTCAATGCCAAGTCAGAGCAAATTAAACTACATTGGTAATTTCCCCTATTTACTGACTCACTTAACCTGACTGGTAACTTTCATCATCATTTGCATCAGCTACAGAATGGTAGTGGACAGAAAATCAGATGTGAATAGAGTTGAGCTCAGACTGCAAAACTGAGATTTGGATCCAAATTTCCAGTACTCTGTTGGTAGTCAGATCCAAGTTTTGGTTCATACTATCTCTATATATCAAATTGCAGAAATGATATAGTAGGGGAAGAAAAGACAGAACAATTTTGGGAAGCATGTATTACAGCAGAGTACCAGCACTGCTATACGTAAGGTTTAGAACCCATTCTGGTTTAAAGCACATTTTTCTAGGAGCTATAAAACTAACATGCTTATTCTGATTGTCTTGAAATTTGCTGTGCCTCATAGAGGTGTGAGGTAGGGACAGTGATCCAAACTTGGGGTCATTTGACAAAGGGGTTCCTGACAGACTGCCCCTTAGAAAAAAGAGCATTTCATAAAGACAGTCTACCAACAATTTTGTGCACACCTGGGACTCAAACCATGGCTCTGATTGTTCCCCAAGAGATCTCAGTTGCTAGACAATTATCTCACCTAGTGCATGGCACCCACTACCTCTTTGGGGAAGCACTATTGAAAATGTCACTAAAGGAAGAATTAGGCTCTTTCGATTTGCATGTATTAAATGCTCATACACCAAACCAATAGCAATAAGCACATGCAGAAAGACTAGCCAAGAGAGTTTGTAGTCACAGCATCTACATGTGACCTCGGTGGCTCAAGGGGACATGCTGTAGTCACTGAACCTAAGCTGCACCCAGGGACTGTAAATTTGAATTGTACCTTTGGCAGAAATCTGAGACTGAACTGTAGGCATGTTGTTGCTATCTGCCTCTGTCAAGGGGCTTTTTACGTGTGGGAAATGTAATCTGAGTACGCCAGATAATTCAGAATGGGATAAAATTACTTCTGAAAAGAAAATACATTAAACATTTGAGGGGGTCTGAGCCCCTTGCCATGCCCCCCATAAGTGCCCCAAGATCCAAGAGGGAGCCAAGAACAGGCATCCTTGCAGTGTGCTGAAACTGGGTTGAGGGGCTCAGGAGGAGCACGCTTGGTGAATATGACAGGCTCAAAAAGCACTGACAGTGGTGGGTGGGTGGAGGAAGCAGGAGGGATGAGAGATGAGAACACCCAGTGAGATGAATGGAGTGTGTCACATATTTCAGAACTCTTGTTTCAGGCTGTATTCCTCTCCACAGGGTGCTCTCAATTAGATGTTCTCAGATGAATGAAATTATTGGGCGATTTCACACCTCTTTGAGCCTCCTATGCTGTGGATAGCTATGTAGAGACCCTTCCTAAAACGTCCCCCTTTCTTGGATTATATTGTGCTGGGAATCTTAATATAGAAAATCAGTCACTGATTATTAATTTAATACAAAATATTGTATTATGGGGGGGCACCAGCACTGCTATATAAAAGGTGGAGAAGCACTTTCTGTTTAAAGGATGACTCTAAGAGCTCTAAAATCTGCATGCCTATTCTAATTATCTTTAAATTTGTTTTACCTCCTGGGGGCATTGGGTCAAATTAGTTGTCCAAATTTGGAATACTATAAGCAAGGGGTTCCCAAGATACAGCCCCCTTGAAAAAAACAGCATTTAAAAAAATCAATAGGTTCTTTATACAAAATTTTCCTCACTAATCTGGGATTCAAACCATGGCTCTGATCATCCCCCATTTGATCTAAGTTGCTTGACATTTATCTCACATTGTGCATGGCATCTACTGCCCCTTTGAAGAAGCACTATTGAAAATATTATTGAAGGAAGAATTAGGCTCTTTGGATTTGCACGTACTAAACACTCGTGAAACCAAAGAGATTGGACAGTGCATGTGAAGCAAGACTAGTCAAGAGGATCTATAGGCAGACAATTGTCACAATAATTTGGTGCTCAAGGGGACATGCTGTGGTCCTTGAACCTAAACTGAACCCATGCACTGAAAAGGTGAACTCTACCGTTGGTAGAAAACTGAGACTGATCTATAGGCATGTTGTTACTATCTGCCTCTCTCAAAGAGGGTTTTGGGAAATATGCCTGCTAATGTGTACAGATAATTTAGAAGCACCTCTAAATATTTTCTGAAAGATATTTAATTACACATGCTCTACACAGGTATGCAAGAATGACTGCTGTTTGAGCCCATCTCCTTGCCCCACCACATTGGAGCTAGGATCTCTGGGTGCCTGAATCCCTCATCCTGCCCCCACGTGTGTGCCAGGATATGGGGGGCTCTGCCCCTTTAGGTGTGTGTGATGCCTGCTCCTGCCACTCTGTGACCCTGTGTATGGGGGGCCCTGTCCCTCTGGGGAGGTATGAGCCCCTCTCCTTGCTCCCCCATGTGAGTCAGGATCTAGAGGGGCACTAAATATAACACAAGTTCAAACCTCTAAAAACCAGGAAATACAAAGATAGGGTACATGCCACCCCTGCATATGTGTATGGGGAGGAAGGGGCAGGGAGACTGGCCATAGTGTATGGGAGCCGGAGCTAGCTTGCAGGAGATGCAGACTGGGGATGCCTGACTGGATTGGGGACCAGGCCATGCTGGAGGAGGGATAATGGGGGTGCATGGCCTGGTTTAATCTATAGGTTGACCTACATAACCAAGAATATAACCTCTTGTAAGCTGCTGCCTGTAATGTGTGTACACAGCAATAGAGGGTGCCAGGCAGCAATGAATGACTCCTGAAGTGCTAATGATTAATGGGACAGGAAAGAGAAGGTTAAATGGAAGGTTTGTAGGGGAGCTATATGTTGCAGAGGATGGAGGGAAAAGGTGGGGATAAGAAGAGAGAGAGATGCTTAAAGTTATTGTAACTGTGGTGGGGCGATTGCCCACACCCAGAGAGGGTGGGCTGCAGCAGGCCTAGGCGCCTGCGCAGCCGCCCAACCAATCAGATAAGGGCTTACAGAGGGCCAATCAGAAGGCAGATTGGGGCCAGCCAATCAGGGCCTGCCTCAGCCATATAAAAGACTGCCCAGAGCAGGAGCAGTCAGTCTGTCCCATGCCTTCAGAGGGGAAGGTCTGTCTCCAGAGCTGGGAGGCCAGCACAGTGCAGACCAGCCTGAGAGAGTGGGAGAAGGCCCTACTCCATAGCCTGCTAGGCGGCAGGCCTGAGAGGAGGAGGCCTAGCGTAGCGAAGGGCTGTTGGGGAAGCGGTCCAGAAGGATAGTCAGAGGAGGAAAGAGAAGGAAGACAGGGAGACTGTCACCTGAGGGCCTCTGGACCGGGACTCAGAGTAGTGGGCGGGCCTGAGTTGTCCCCCCCCCCCCTTTGTTTGCTGTGCTACCCCACGCACAGCTGCAGGGAGTGGCCGGTCAGAACCATGCCAGGTCCTGGACGGTGAGGATCGGACTCGAAGGTGTGGGGCTGTTGTTAACCCCCCCGCCCCCGGAAGGGGGTGTGAAGAGGCAAAAGGGACACTGTCGGAGGACAGTGCTCTGGAAGAGGACTCCGTACATTGAGGGTGACGCAAGTCTGCGCACCCAACGCAGGTGGAACGACAGGTGGGACGCCACCCGAAAGGGTGCCCTACTGGTTCGAGCTAATTCTCCAAGATGACCAGGAGGAGGTGCCACAGCGGTGAGCTACTACCCTGTCACAGTAACCAACATGGAATAAAACTGTCTTGATGTTGGGACATGAATCAGGTCTCTGTTCAGCAAAACTCAAACCTTTGAAAACCAGAAAATACAAAATCACAGTATAAACTAATGCAATCTTAACTTTGTGCCCCCTAGAGCTGGCAATAGTCACTGGATTACTGGCACACACTCCAGCTTTGTTCATTGTGTTAGGTGTAGTTGTAAAAGTGCAGAGAGATTAGTTGGCAAAACTTGGCAGAGCTGGGATTATAATATGGAATGATCTAGGGGTCCCTCTCCTTTAGGGAGGAGTCTCAGCCCTGTCCTCTGACGCTCTCAAGTGTGTAATAAAAGGAAGAGGTGCATGTGTACTTTGAGGGATCCAGTATGCCTTATTTCTGTGCTGAGTTCTGTAGGTTGTGTCAAAAGGGGTGTACCAGGAAGGCCAAAGCACAATTGCAGTTGTAGCTAGCAAGGGATGTGAAGGGTAACAAGAAGGTTTTCTACAGGTATGTTAGCAACAAGAAGGTGGTCCAGGAAAGAGTGGGAACCTTACTGAATGGGGGAGGCAACCTAGTGACAGATGATGTGGAAAAAGCTGAAGTACTCAAAGCTTTTTTTTTTTTTTTTTTTTTGCCTTGGTCTTCACAGAAAAGATCAGCTCCCAGATTGCTGCAGTGGGCAGCACAGTATGGGGAGGAGGTGAGCAGCCCTCAGTGGTGAAAGAACAGATTAAGGAAAATTTAGAAAAGCTGAACATGCACAAGTCCATGGGGCTGGATGTAATGCATCCGAGGGTGCTGAGGGAGTTAGCTGATGTGATTGCAGAGCCATTGGCCATTATCTTTAAAAACTCATGGCAATTGTGGGAGATCCTGGATGATTGGAAAAAGGCAAATATAGTGCCCATCTTTAAAAAAGAGAAGGAGAAGCCAGGGAACTACAGACCAGTCAGCCTCACATCAGTCCCTGGAAAAAACATGGAGCAAGTCCTCAAGGAATCCATTTTGAAGCACTTGGAGGAGAGGAAGATGATCAGGAACAGTCAACATGGATTCACGAAGGGCAAGTCATGCCTGACCAATCTGATTGCCTTCTATGATGAGATAACCGGCTCTGTGGATATGGGGAAAGTAGTGGACATAATACATCTTGACTTTAGCAAATTTTTGATATGGTCTCCCACAGTATTCTTGCCAGCAAGTTAAAAAAGTATGGATTAGATGAATGGATTATAAGGTGGCTAGAAAGCTGGCTAGATCGCCAGGCTCAACAGGTAGCGTTCAACGGCTTGATGTCTAGTTGGTAGCTGGTATCAAGTGAAGTGTCCTAGGGGTTGGTCCTGGGGCCAGTTTTGTTCAACATCTTCATTAATGATCTGGATGATGGGATGGATTGCACCCTTAGCAAGTTCATGGATGACACTAAGCTCGGGGGAGAGGTAGATATGCTGGAGGGTAGGGATAGAGTCCAGAGTGGCCTAGACAAATTGGAGGATTGGACCAAAAGAAATCTGATGAGGTTCAACAAGAACAAGTGCAGAGTCCTGCATTTAGGACAGAAGAATCCCATGCACTGCTACAGGCTGGGGACCGACTGGCTAAGCTGCAGTTCTGCAGAAAAGGACCTGGGGATTACAGTGGATGAGAAGCTGGATATGAGTCAGCAGTGTGCCCTTTTTGCCAAGAAGGCTAACAGCATATTGGGCTGCATTAGTAGGAGCATTGCCAGCAGATCGAGGGAAGTGATTATTCCCCTCTATTTTGTACTAGTGAGGCCACATCTGGAGTACTGCGTCCAGTTTTGGGCCCCCCACTACAAAAAGGATGTGGACAAATTGGAGAGAGTCCAGCGGAGGGCAATGAAAATGATTAGGGGGGTGGGGCACATGACTTATGAGGAGAAGCTTATTTAGTCTGCAGAAGAGAAGAGTGAGGGGGGATTTGATAGCATGCTTCCCCTACCTGAAGGGGGATTCCAAAGAGGATGGAGCTCAGCTGTTCTCAGTGGTGGCAGATGACAGAACAAGGAGCAATGGTCTCAAGTTGCAGTGAGGGAGGTCTAGGTTGGATATTAGGAAAAGCTATTTCACTAGGAGGGTGGTGAAGCACTGGAATGGGTTAACTAGGGAGGTAGTGGAATCTCCATCTGTCATAAACAGACAGTTAAGGGTTAATTCCTCTTTTACCTGTAAAGGGTTAAGAAGTTCACATAGCCTAGCTGACACCTGACCAGCGAAACCAATGGGGGACAAAATGTTTTCAAAGAGGGAGGAGGGGGAAAAGTCCTTTGTCTGTTCAGTAAGTTTTTGTGCCGGAGTGAAGGATCCAGGAATCAGCCATCTAACATTTCTTAAAAGTAGTAAGTATTTAGAGAAGGAATGTATTAGATTATTTTTATTTTCTTTTGTGACTTCTTTTGCATAAGAGGGAGAATCAAATTGGGTTTCTTTTGTGTAACTTTAAGGTTTTGTCCAGAGGGAAATACTGTGTTTTGAATCTGTTGTCTGTGAGAGTATTTTGCATACTAATCTCACAGAGGTATTCCTTTCACCTTTTTTTCTTTTAATTAAAGTCTTCTTTTAAGAACCTGATTGACTTTCCTTGTTTTAAGATCCAAAGGGTTTGGATCTGGGCTCACCAGGAATTGGTCGGGGGAGGGAAATTAGTCTCAAATCCTGCCAGGAAAGGGGGGATAGTTGATTTTTCCTTGTTTTAAGTTCCAAGGATTTTGGATTGTGTTCACCAGGGAATTGGTGAGGGAAGAAGTCTTATGTGTCCAGGAGAGTGGGGGGTTAAAGACTTAGGAAATATTTGGGGGAAGGCAGAGTTTCCAAATGGCTCTCCCATAAATGTTTGTTTAAACCATTTGGTGGTGGCAGCTATTAGATCTAAGCTGGTAAATAAGCTTAAGGGTTCTCATGCAGGTCCCCACATCTGTACCCTAAAGTTCAGAGTGGGGGTGACACCTTGACACCATCCTTAGAGATTTTTAAGGCCCAGTTTGACAAAGCCCTGGCTGGGATGATTTAGTTGGTGTTGGTCTTGCTTTGAGCAAGGGTTTGGACTAGATGACCTCCTGAGGTCTCTTCCAGCTCTTCTATGATTCTATGAATAGTGGGGCATATGCATTATCTTATCATGGGGACTTTCAGCTGTAAGGTAGGGAATGAGAGTAGTCTGTGGATTTAAGGATGGGTAAGTGAAACATAGTGTTAGATGGAATCCTGTTGGTAAAGGGGTTGTAAAATTTAGCAAATGTGCATTTGTTTCTGGAGAATAGGCTTAGTGTTAGTGTGTAGAACAGGTGTAGGAACCTCCTCTTCAGTACAGCTCACCTCTACACAAAGTTTGTCATATCAAAGAGGTGTTAAACTCTATACTACAGAGGTCATGTGCCCTACTCCTTGAGTGATGTGAACTATCTACAAAGGCAGTGTGAGAGTAGGTGTTATGGGTATACAGGACCATTGCCCTAACTGGGCAGAGTTAAATTTTCTGGCTTGCACTCCAACTCTGTATTTCCTGTTTTTCAGAGGTATGAGTTTTGCTGAACCTAGTATTCTGGAAAGGGGCATGAGACATCACCAGACAACATTAAAACATAGTTAAGATTGCTCACTTTATGTCAGTTAGTAGAGATATCACATCAGAAAGAGGGAGGTGATTCTTCCTCTTCATTTGGCACTGCCAAGACAGCATCTAGAATAGTTCCTTCAGATCTCAACACCACAATGCCAGAAAGACTTTAATAAACTGCAGGGAATTCAGAGCTGTTTCACAAATTACTAAGAGGCTGGTGTGATAGATTTATGATGAAAGATAAGATACCTTTTAGCAAATGATAAATAAGAGTGAATATGATCACATTTTGGGGAAAAAATGTAAGGTCTACACACAAGTGAGGAGAAGAATTGCTTAAGGTGGTCCAAGTCGCCATAAGTTGGAGTAATAGCCAAAGTGAGGTTTTCTCCTATTTTGACTTTCTTAACAATGAGATCCATTAAACCAGTGTTTCCCAATATTTGGGACGCCAAACTTGGGACACAGCTGGTAAACAAACCGGCCCGGCCCGCCAGGGGCTTTCCCTACACAAGAGGTGTCCCAAATTTGGGAAACACTGCATTAAACTATGGCATAGTTGCTAAGGGAAATTGGTGGAAACCCTGTCACTTTGTAAATTACATTAGTGAATATGGTGTAAGGAAAAATGCTGCATTAGCAGGAAATGACTAGGGCTGAAATATTTGAACTCAGTGCCTGAAGTTAGGCACCCAAACTTGTAAGTAATCTGACTTTCTCCAAAGGTGCTGAACACTTTCCGCTTCCATTGAAGTCACTGGAAGCTTTGAGTGTACCACACCACTAGAGTCAGGCCACTTATTTAGATCCAAAATATGGATTTAGGTGCCAAACTTTAGGTACACAAATTTTAAATTGTTGACCTTGATGGTCAGAGACCTTTTCTGTTAGAAATGTCTATGCTTATTTCATTGTAATGCTTGATTATTATTTTTTTCTTTACTATTTTATAACCTCCACAAAAGGACAAAAGTAAAATGTGAAGCTTGTAAACCTTTTCATCCCATAAATATTTGTTTTCAGATTTTTCCAATTCTAAGCTAACTGTTTCTTTTTTTGGAATTGAATTCACAGCAGAAGTTGTACAAAATTACATACTGTATGTAGAGCAACTGCAGCATAATTTGTCAACAAAAATTACAATTCCATTAGAACAATATGATCTTACAAGATTTGCTAAGAAGGAGGCAGGAGTCTTGAAATTCTAGAAGCTAATTGAGTTTATAAATGGAAATTTGGCAAACTACCTAGAAATAGTTCAGGAATTATCAAACAGGGGCATCCTCTAGTTAGCAAATACAACAGGTAATTTGTCATTTATTTTTTGTCTTCTCTATTGAATGTATAAATACAAGTATTCACTGGAAACCACTTAGTAAACTGATATTACTTAAGGAACTTTAAATGACAGACTAATTAAGACAAAGTTACTGCACACAAGACTCTTTAATTATATGGCCAAATCTGTAAAGGGGCTTTTTATTTTGTATGCAAATTTGCAAATTCCTATTTGCATCTATAGTCAATTGTGGGTACAAAATTAGAGGCTGGGTTCAAACCTCTTCAATTGGTTCATATTTTTTATGTAGTGTTACATTTAAGAGCATTTTAAATGTACACTTATTAATATCTATATAAATGTAGAGTTAAGGAGATTTAGTTTTGAAAAAAGTTAATATGTAATATGGGTGTTGATTAAAGTTTGTGGGTAAACGTAATGGAAGTTTGTAGTTTTGAAAATGTAAGATTTTGAATGTCAACTTTCTAATCCTCTGTATGATATATGGAGATGCTAAAGTTGTAATCTTAAATTTATACTTAATGATAAATTACTTTAAAATGTAACATTGGAAGGCTGGTAATTAAAGTTTTGTGGGTTTTCATGCATGTATTGAATGGGAGACTATTGTGGTGTGTGTGTGTGTGTGTGAGAGAGAGGATATTAAGTTAATTATCGTAAGAGTAGGGGGCTAATCTTTGAAGATTAATGGGTATAAATACCACCTTAATTTCTTATTACCTTGCTTATTACCTTTTGCATTGTCAGGAAATTCCCTTGCATGACATTATTTCTATGTTTAAGAGTCATTTGTGGTGGCAATTATTTATAAAAATAACATTTGTTCTTTGTGATAGGAGCAAAGGGCAGTATTGGACACTCCATCCTCATACCCATAAATCCATGATGAAGATAATAACTAACCTGGTGGAGCTTACAGTAACAGCAGTTCTTGCTTCAGTGTCTAAGTTTAATTTATTATTTCTCTTTCAACATACACACTCTGCTACACCATATTGAACAAGCTGAAAATTCAATAAATAAATGCATGCATTCATTATTTATTATAGCAAAAGAAAGCTACTACTGTCACTTCACAACCTATGGGGTCTTCCATTTTGCCCCAAACTGTCATAGTAGCATCAATACACATAATGAGAAATATGCATTGGTGGTGGATGGGGGAGGTGAGGGAGAGAAAGGGCACCACTGTGCTGCAGCTGTTGTGGATAAAATTCTATTATTGTTATTGATGATCTGGCCTTAAGATTTCCACACTAGCATTACCTGTAATAAATAAATTTATTAATAGCTCTGTAATCCCCTGCCCCTCATTATGCTAAAAAGTGTTCTAGTTAAGGTCAAGATATTTGCTTACATATTGATGATTATAAATTAAGTTCCACACAGAAGGTGATCAATTTGTAATGTTTACACACTAGATGTTTCTTTTAATTAACACTTAGCTACATTTGTACTATCAGTTCACTGTGGGAAAAGGCTTGGGCCAGATTATTAGCCAGTGTAAGTAGGTATTGCTTTCCTTACTTCAGGGGAGTTATGCCAAGTTGAGAATCTGGAACTTAATATCATGAAAATTATAGTAAAGTAGTACTGTATAAGGATGCTTCTTTTGAAATTTAGCAAAGACTTTAGCTGCCTTTTCTGGATGGACAGTGGCTAGAGATCCCTATAGAGAGTGGCTATGTAGTGTTGCATTAACCAGGCACTTGCTTGTGCTACAATGTTGCCTCACAAAGACTATTAGATATACTTCCAGCAATAATTAAGAATGCTTAGAAGACAGCTTATATGGAACCCATCCCTGCATCTGTTTGGCCCTAAGTTTTTATTGCACACTGACTACCACAAAATCTGAGTTCTTTCACACATTACAGATGTGTTTTACATATTTTAAATTTCTTTCCTTCCCAAATAGCTTATCCAAAATAAAATAAATTGGTATATAAATTAAAACCCTTACTCAAAACAAATTAGTTCCCCCCACCCCCTTCCTCGCAACAGAGATTTCTGTTCCTGCAGTGAGTTTCAGAATCAGGCTGAGAAATCTCTTCCCCACATTCAAGAACCTAACCCTGTGTTCCAGCAGATCACATCTTTTACAGCCTAAGGAGATAATTTACAAATTATTATTCTTACTTAGCATTTGTATTACAGTACTGCGCAGAAACCCCAGTCTGGATCAATGCCTGTTGTGCTTAGTCTATATAATAGGGTGACCAGACATCCTGATACAATTGGGACTGTCCTGATATTCAGTTGTTTGTCCTGCGTCCTGATGGATGTATGGTCGGGACGCCGTTTGTCCCAATATTTTGGCTCGGGGCTGGAGAAGTACACTGGTGAGCCTTTTTTTTGCTTCGGCGGCACTCTGGCTTTTTTGTTTGTTTGTTTTTGCTTGGGCCCTGCCACCCGCTGTGTCCCGATATTTTGTTCTTGTCATCTGGTCACCGTACTATATAAACACAAAGAAAGACACTGCCATTGCCTTGAAGAGCTTCTTATTTAATGTAAGACACTAGAATAGGATAATACAAAATAAGGTGGATGGAGAAAGAGGGACGATCAGGTTAACGGTAATAGAAATACATGTTCTAAAGCAGGGGTAGGCAACCGGTGGCACGCGAGCTGATTTTCAGTGGCACTCACACTGCCCAGGTCCTGGCCACGGGTCCAGGGGGCTCTGCATTTTAATTTAATTTTTAAATTAAGCTTCTTAAACATTTTAAAAACCTTATTTACTTTACATACAACAATAGTTTAGTTATGTATTAGACGTAGAGAAAGAGACCTTCTAAAAACATTCAAATGTATTACTGGCAAGTGAAACCTTAAATTAGAGTGAATAAATGAAGACTCGGCACACCACTTCTTAAAGGTTGCCGACCCCTGATCTAAAGACTAGCTATGTGCAAAACTCAATGGTTCAGAATAATTTTTAGTGTAAATTTAAAAAAAAAAATCAACAAAGGACATAACAGCTCTTTACTGTAATGTACATAAAAGAGCCAGATTACAGGACTCATTTGTGTACAGTACGTTAAACTGAGTTACATGAAGATTGGATAGGGCCATAAATCTGAAAGAATAGATACAAATATTTCAGAGGAATAAAGTATGTGGTAGGCAAAAGCAGTTTTTACAGAATAATATTTCTTCAGGACTACAAGGATATGCATGATGTACATACTGGCCACTTTACCTTTGACACATTTGCATCACTATGGAAAAAGTGATGAAAAATTATATACGTTTGGCAAAATTATCATATATTTTATCATATATTACTTTTGTTTCTTTTAAATTGTTTGCATAATTTTGGTTTTAAAAGTAACTGCCAATCTCAGAGAAGAACAGATGGGTCTTTACAGAACTATGATGAAATCTAAAGACCAAATTTTCATCCTAATCTTAACTGGGCCTCTCTTTTAGTGGCCCAGTTTAACTCACTTAAACTTGTAACTACTTGGCTGTGCCCACAAATCAAGGACTTAGACTATTCGTGGTTGCAATTTAAGTAATTTAGTTAATTATAGGTTCAGAAACAGAGGCCAGTTTTGAAAATGTGTGACTAAATCCATTCTTAATACCTGTATGTAGAAGAACATATACCTGGAAATACACAATAAGGCTAGGAAGGGAAAACAGATGGTCTTGTGATTAAGGCAGTAGACTGGGTCTCAGGAAATCTGGATTCATTACTCCCCATGCCTCAGTTTCCCACCTGTAAAATGGTATAATATCATCCATTACTTTATAGGAGTGTTGTGAGGGTAAATCCATTAATGCTTGCGAGGTTCATGGATACTATGGTGAAAAGTGTCATTAAAAATGCCTATAAATAGTAATCAAAATATATATTAAAATCCAGCTACAATTTCTGGTGACTTTAAGAACATAACAGTGGAGTAGGAGATTTTCCTGATGCCCTTTCACTCTTCCTAAAGTGGTCAACTGGACACAGTTCTCAACAGGATTAGCTGTAGGTATATTAATACGGACAATCGGATCATTATTTAGAAATCTGTGAAACATAAGGGCTGAATCGTGTCCCAGCTAGCAGGGCAATATAGGTGTGCAAGGCACTCCATACCTCTCTGCACCAGCTACCCACACCATAGGTAACTGTGGGAGGGAATTCAAGATGCATAAAGTTCTTACTCCACTGCACAAGTGGGTGAGAAGGGGTCAGAGCTATAGCGCTCTGCCCACTACCCTCAGTGTGCCCAGCAGTAGAGTTACGTTGGTGTGTCAGACAGCGTATTCTGCACTAGGTATTGACCTGGCACAGTTTACTCCCATTCTTCGGCTATCCCTCGATGCGAGGATGATGTCTGCCAAAGGGGTTCATTGGTTGGTTTTTAAGTGGCTGAGGAGCCCAATTTGTGCCCTGCAGATTTTCCCACAGAAGTGACACACGTAATCTTGGAGGAGACGTAGTTGTTGGCTGGACTGCTTTGCCCTTTCTTTCCTCCTTTGTCGCTTCTCTGTCTTATGAGCATGACTCTTCAAAGTGAGCTGTGGCATGCCAAGTCCTCCCAGTTTGTTGGGTTGATGACTCCCTTTTTAAAGGTGTACTTTCAGTATGTCTTTGAAGCACTTCCGTTGCCCTCTGTGAGCCCTTCTTCCCTGACTTAACTGAGAGGTGTACTTGCTTCGGGAGGCAATTGTTAGGCATATATACATTGTTACAATATTCAAGAAAGGGGACAAATCTTTGTGCAGGAACTACAGAGGTATTGCCCTCCTCTCCAACGCAGGGAAGATCCTTGCCCGGAACCTACTAAACTGCCTTCTCCCCCTTGCTGAGGAACTCCTCCCTGAATCACAGTGTAGCTTCAGGCCATCCTGAGGCACAAATGACATGACCTCTGTGGCAAGTCAGATTCCGGAGAAGTGCAGAGAGCAACACCAGGAACTGTTCTTGGCATTCATCGGTCCAACCACTCCCATTACAGAGTAGTAGGGAGACCAGGAGGGAGACCAGGAGGGAGATTGTAACCCTGGCTGCTCCAGCAGCAGCAGCACACCATAATGTCCCTTACACCGGGCAGACTGTAATGTTATGAGGTAGCCCTAAATTAATACTTTAAAATAAAAAAATGGTGCATGTGTGTTGGGGAGAGTAGGTGAGAATTTACATAAATATGCAATGATGGAGCTACCTAAATGTACCACAGTAGTAATGACTGTGAGGCAAACCTGCAGCCAGACCAGAACTGCTCAATAGGTACCATTACTCACCTCTCCATCAGAGCCTGCAGAGCATAACCAGGGAAATCATTCCTCTGAGCATAAACCAGGGCCTGACAATGATTGCCAGCAGTAAGCATGGATATTGCTGTGTTGGCCAACTTCATATCAGTTAGCCTAGACCATCAAAGCTATGGCAGGAATATTTGTAAATATCCTGCTATTTATCCTCTCTCCATTGTGAAAACAAACCATTTATTCCTACCCTTTGTTACCTATCTTTTACCCAGTTACTAATCCCTGAGAAGGCCATCTGTCTTATCCCATGATGATTAGTTTGCTTAAGAGCCTTTGGTAAGGGACTTTGTCAAATGCTTTCTGAAAGTCCAAGTACATTATATCTACTGAATCATCCTTGTCCACATAATTGTTGACACCCTCAAAGAATTTTAGTAGATTGGTGAGGCATGATTTCCCTTTACAAAAGCTATGTTCACTCTTCCTCAGCATATCATGTTTATCTATGTATCTGTTAATTCTGTTCTTTACTATAGTTTCAACCAATTTTCCTGGCCTACCAAACTGTAATTGAGGGTATCTGGAGCCTTTTTTGAACTACAAAAATAAATGAGTAGAGAATGTGTCCAAAGTGATTCCTTTTGTTTGTTTCTATTAATAATATGACAAACAAAATACCTTTTATTTCAAGGGGTTTCTTCTCCCCTCCTACTTGCCTTCACAAAAATAAATTAAGATAGGAAACTTAGGAGCTATAGTATACAAATGCCTTCCCCATCCCAAATTCCATATAAAGTATTACTATTTTACCTTATAATTTTCAGGACTACCCTTCATGGTGCTGTATTGATTTTGGTAATTGGCTTTATGACTGCAAAGGACAGAGTGTAGCATAGAGGAGAGGGAAGGACATGCCTTCTGGATGCTTACAGTTGCTCAAGGAGAGTGGATCAGTGTTCAACTATCACGGGGCTGGTCTACACTGTGGGGGGAGGCGGAAATCGATCCAAGATACGCAACTTCAGCTATGCAAATAGTGTAGCTGAAATCAAAGTATCTTTGATCGAATTACCTGGGGTCCACACGGCGCGGCTCCCCCGTCGACTGTGCTACCGCCGCTTGCTGTGGTGGAGTACCGGAGTCGACGGTGAGCGTGTTCGGGGATCGATATATCGCGTCTTAACGAGACGCGATATATCGATCCCGGATAAATCGATTGCTACCCACTGATACGGCAGGTAGTGAAGACGTACCCACAGTCTGAAGGGGTTTAATATATAAGGGCTTGATCTTTCCACTGACTGCACACAGGCATACTTTTATTGAAGTCAGTGGGACTCTTCGGGGGTGCATGTATATGCAGTCAACTGCAGAACTGGGACCTCAGCCGATGAGTTATTTTCATATAACTTTGAGTTGATGGACAAAATACATTAAAAATACAATTGCTTCCCTTGCATTACACAATAAGTTACTTCTAATGGGGAGGGGACTTTTGTGTGGTCGTATTATATAAAGGCAAATATGAAGACTGAAGAGAGTTGATGATAAATAGAAAATGGCTAAAAATTAGTGACAACTGGATAACATGTTAAAATAGGAAAGTGTTAAAATAGCCTACAAGTGGGTGAAAATTATGGAAGTTTTAAACCAAAAAAGCTGCTGTTTTTATATTTTTGATTTTTCTTACCTATCTCCTCCATTCCATTCCGAAAAACTGTCATGTTGCACTTCCCCCCATTCATGTATGTATATTGTCTATTTCGGGCCAATTATGCTATCATAGAACTTCTCATAGTAGCAAGCATTATGGCAGGTAGTAGGTGTTTACAGGATCCGGCCTTTGGATTGTACATTTTCGTTTTCTGTTTGTTTGTTTTTTTAAAATGCAGGGACTAGCCTTACTATGTATGTATTTATATTACCAAACTGTTTTGGGCACCCTGATTCTGCAGTTGATGTGTGAGAGGACCACTGCCTATTGAGGTCTCTGGGATTTAGTGTAGGTGCAACAGTCCACTCACACAAAATCAGTTGCAGGAATGGGGCCTAAAAGTTTAATCCATAGCCCATGAAGCCAAATCACACTTTGGATCAGCTCATCACAAGTGTGCATGGCATGTTACACAGAAGATGCTAAAAGTTTAAAAAAAAAAAAAAAAAAAGTATTTCTTTTAATTCTACAATACATTTTAATATCTCATTTATTTTTTAGATCAATCCTATGCTCAGGATAAAGAACAAATTGACAGCTCTTGAAATAAAACACCTTTATTTGTCTACAAAACAGGTACAGAAGAGAGACAGAAGCAGTGAAAACTTCCCCACACTACCCCACCATGTGACTCATCCCTGACCTGGAGGGGATCACTCCCAGTGTTGAAAGAGGAGTTCAGCGTACATGCTCATACCATTGACTCATTCATACTATTTCTCAAATAATGATTTTTTTTCTACAAGCTATTTACACATATATAGCATGTTCTACTACTGTGCAAATCAGAGTACGTAAGATAGGCAATTATGTATGAAGATACCTAGTGAATGAGGCAAGGTCCCCAGCAGAGTCCTACCTCATTTGCTCTGCACCTTACAAAATGTGCCCTACAAGGTTATTAAAAAAATAGCAAAATAGTCTAATGTATTATTTGAAAACTGTAATCATTCCGTTGGATCAGAATGCATAGGCCCAAGGGAGTAGTTATGGTTTCTTATGAAACCTTAACTTTGGTATTTCTGGAGTATAGAGTGCTTCACTTAATATTTTTCTAATGCAACTTTCTGGAATAAATTAAAGACAGCATTTAACATTCAGCTAATCCAGCTTGTTCAAGATATGATAATATTCCGTTGGCTTCTGTTTAATTTCAAGTTTATTTATTTACATTGAATTAACTTCAGCCTCCTTCCATTTACAGTAATATGGGCATGTAGGATAGCATGTGCTATTCTTCCTGCAGGTTGCAGAGACATCTCAACTAATAACTGAGTCACACTGTCCACACAGTGCCAGCCTGTCAGGGAGCCAGCAGACTCGATCTCTTAGCAACATCCTGGGTATAGGTGATTCTGGCAGGAGTTGCCTGATTCACTGCACTTCCTGATTGCTGGAGGGGTGGAGCTAAGCTATTACTTGACCCCACAGCAGCCAGAGCTGCTCAATGCATTTCATGCCAAAGCTGTTTGATCCTGCTTCCTGTGTCTATGCCTGCCCAACCCAGCCTGGTCTCGTGCTCATTCCAGTTCCTACCCTTCTTAGAATCATAATTATAGAATATCAGGGTTGGAAGGGACCTCAGGAGTTCATCTAGACCAACCACCTGCTCAAAGCAGGACCAATCCTCAACTAAATCATCCCCACCAGGGCTTTGTCAAGCTGGGCCTTAAAAACCTCTAAGGAAGGAGATTCCACCACCTCCCTAGGTAATTCATTCCAGTGCTTCACCACCCTCTTAGAGAAAAAGTTTTTCCTAATATTCAACCTAAACCTCCCCCACTGCAACTTGAGACCATAACTCCTTGTTCTGTTATCTGCTACCACTGAGAACAGTCTAGATCCATTCTCTTTGGAACCCCCTTTCAGGTAGTTGAAAGCAGCTATCAAATCCCCTATCATTCTTCTCTTCTGCAGACTAAATAATCCCAGTTCCCTCAGCCTCTCCTCATAAGTCATATGCTTCATCCCCATAATCATTTTTGTTGCACTCCGCTGGACTCTTTCCAATTTTTCCACATCTTTCTTGTAGTGTGGGGCTCAAAACTGGACACAGTACTCCAGATGAGGCCGCACCAATGCCGAATAGAGGGGAATGATCACGTCACTCGATCTGCTGGCAATGCTCCTACTTATACAGCCCTAAATGCTGTTAGCCTTCTTGGCAACAAGGACACACTATTGACTCATATCCAGCTTCTTGTCCACTGTAACCCCTACGTCCTTTTCTGCAGAACTGCTGCGTAGCCACTCAGTCCCTAGTCTGTAGCAGTGCATGGGATTCTTCCATCCTAAATGCAGGATTCTGTACTTGTCCTTGTTGAACCTCATCAGATTTCTTTTGGCCCAATCCTCTAATTTGTCTAGGTCCCTCTGTATCCTGTCCCTACCCTCCAGCGTATCTACTCCTCCTCCCAGTTTAGTGTCATCTGCAAACTTGCTGAGGGTGCAGTCCATGCCATCCTCCAGATCATTAATTAATTCTTCATCCTTGACACCCTGGCTCTGATCCCTGGATCCGCTTCCTGACCACATCTCTGGCTCATTCACTGGTTCTGGCATTCAGTTTCTGATCCTTGGCACTGACTATTCCCTTCTCCCCCAGCTAGCCCTGACTGTTTACTTCAACTCAGTTCTGCTTTAACCTCCAGGCCTGGTCACCCCCACAGCTCTGACTGTTTAGATCTGACTGCCCACATCCAACTATATTTGACACACTATATTTGATTGCTCAGCACTGTCAATTTCTCACTCTTACTAGTACACAGAATCCCTCGAGGTTTGAGAACTCCTCTTTTTTTAAAAAAAAGCTTGATAAACCCTTTCAAGAACCACAACTCTGACTTATTTTCTTGGATGACTACTGGCCTTTTTATCATCTTCCATAGAGTTCAGTTATGTGCTTTTTTCTACTTCAAGAAGCAGGCTAGACACATCAATGCCATCTTTAATTTCTTTACAGGTGGCCTGGAATGTGTTCAGTTTTGATGTGGCTGCAAACGGAAGCCAATCTTTACTTCCACCTTTAACTTAAGTGTTGGATATAGGATAGATCCGTCAACTCCAATTTCATCAAATAATCTCTTATTTCATGCAGACTTTCTCTGTTATTTAACAGAGTCAGAGGTCATACTCTAGTATCTTATTCTATTTCTTTCTTCTTCCAGAGACTTTTAACTTTGAAGGTTATTCATCTTTTATTATCTTCTCTGATTACTTTCTTTGCAAATAAAATTAAGCTTGGGGAGCTGATGTCACCACAGCTGGGGCACCTAGAGTATATATTTTTGTATTTCACACAGAGAAGCAGAACTGCAGCTGATTTAATCTTCTAAGCTTGCCCTTCAGTTATTACATATCTTTTTTTTTTTTTTACCATAGCTTGTCATCACTGGTATTTAGGATGCATTAGATAAACTCAGCTCATTAGCTATGCACTGTTGGGCATGGTGCAAATAAACTCATTTGAAGTGACTCTTGCCCTTCTGATATTGAGTTCCAGTAAGCACAGAAGGAGAATGGTTTGCTCTCAAACACATAGGGCTTGCACCACTGATCAGGCTTTTGTCCCCAGTGATAAGTAGATAGAATTTGTCCCTTTTAAAATAATTTTTCCAAGGGTTTCTACAGCAGAGCTGATCCACCCCAGTGAGGGGTGCTTTCTGGCCTACTCAGGGGTCACAGTAATTGTGGTGTAAATTACTGTCTATTTGCACTACCTTCTACTCACAGAAAGGTGCCTCTTTCAGGAGATCTCTCCTTTTCAGCACCCAGTTTTCTCCTCATTGCATTGCATACAATGCTTCTTCCTTAATAAATAAGGACAGATCTATCATTATTAGATTCTTATTCAAATGCAACATTGAAAGATTGGAATTAAGGTTTGTGCAGGTTTTCATGTATGCACTGAATATGATACTATTGCTTGAACTGTGTGCGTATGAGGATATTATTATTATTATGTTATTGTTATGTAGTGGGCTAATGCTTTAAGAATAATATTTTGTTGGCCCCTGTCAGAAGACAGGATACTGGGATAGATGAATTATTGGTCTGACCCAGCATGGCTGTTCTTATATATTCTTATTTTCATCCATGAAACCTGAATGAGATCAATAGGGTTGCATGGATATACATGTAAAAACAGAAAATGATATTCCTCCACTTCAAGCTGATAATGATTTTGCTCTCAGGCTTCTTTTGGCTACCAATCAAGACCCTTAATTCTGCACTGGGTCTGCCTGCATAGACCTGTGTCTGTCTGCTTGGAGTCCCATTGAAGTCAGTATGGATCTGCATTATTGAATCATGATGCAGGATGGAAACTTAAACCATTTTTATGAAGTCACAGAAGCAATGGCTGAATACACATCAAGAGGAAAATTTCAAAATATTTATACAAGCCGAGAGACAAGTAAATAGGTCACCAATGTTAAGCTGTTTTTGATAGTTTAAAAAGAAGTTTGTCAGACTACCCTGCTTAGCTCGGATTATGCACCACTGAAGGGAACTTTGTCACTGACCTCAGTGAGTGCAATATCAGGCCTTTTATGAGCATCTGTTATTCCATACACAGCCAAAACATTTTCACTCAGCTACTGTAGGCTCAAATTGCCAATTTCAATGAAATTCAGAAACACCAGCAATTTATAAAAAATGATACAATTAGGCACTAAAATATCTATGAACTATTCACACAAACAAGCCTATTCATACTTTTAAACCTTCCACTCCCATCTTGGCACATTGTAAATGCTATTTCAACATAGTTGTAATTTAACGGTAATTGTTTGGGGAAATGCTTGCAATGAAGTGTGATAGTTTGCTATACTTGTGTCTCCTGCTGTTGGCAATGCTCAGAAGCCTAGTCAGAGAACAATGGCTAGCAAAGATCATCTGTCTAAACATTTCATTCTCTTCTAGGTAGCTAAAATATTAAATATACAATACTGCATAAATTCTGTCTGCCAATTAAAATTACCTTAACAGATGCAAAGGTATTTTCATACCAGATTTCTCTCTTCTCCAACAGATATAATTGTAATTAGTAACTTGTGATAATGTCATAAGGAATGTTTCATAATAGAGTAATACTCAGCATACTGATTTTACACAATCTCCATGTAGACCTAAAAATAATTTAAGAACAATTATAACTGAGTTCAGATACTAGGGGATTAAAACAATGTCTGTTTATTGTAGCATTTTAATAGGTAAGGCTGAGTTCATATTCTAATTAATAAACTCTTGTGCATAATTTGGTGGAAAACAGGCAATTGCCTTATGTTAATCTGTGTATCTAACTACCAGTGATGCTTAGGAAATAGGTCTACTTCAAGGTCTCCATGATTGCCTATTGTTCGCCTAAGGCAAGAGTTCTCAAACTGGGGGTCGGGACCCCTCAGGAGGTCACGAGGTTATTACATGGGGGGTCATGAGCTGTCAACCTCCACCACAACTCTGCTTTGCCTCCAGCTTTTATAATGGTGTTAAATATATAATAAAGTGTTTTTAATTTACAAGGGGGGAGGTCGCACTCAGAGGCTTGCTATGTGAAAGGGGTCACCAGTAAAAAAAAATTTGAAACCCACTGGCCTAAGGGATCCAACCTTTCAAGAGAAGGCCTGGAACTGTATAAAAACCCCTTGGGTCCTGATCCTTTTTATCTCAGATCTCCTTGATGCTCCATGCAGAGGAAGCTTAAATCATAAGGCTGAGATCTCCAGTCCTAATCTGGATCACCCTGAATATGAACATTGGACTATAACCTATGGACTAATTCTTAAAGAACTCTTTGCCACTACAAAGCTCACCATCTCTACCATGGATCTGATCTCAGAACTGGACTTATGGCTATATCTACACTGATCTTTTAACCAATACTCTCTTTTTTAAAATAAATTTTAGTTAACTTAATAAGGATTGGCTGTAAACTGGAATATTCATTAACCTGCGAGGTAATGTGTCCGATCCTTTGGGATTGGTAGAACTTTCTTATATGATGAACAAGATGTTCAGTAATCCTCATTGTATTTGATTTGGGTGTCTGGGTGGGGCCTAAGGCTGCATTGCTTTAAGGGAACTGTGTTGTTGGCTTTCATCACGATTAATTGCAGTTTTAATCACACTGTTACATTTCAATTGGTATTCTATTGTTTAACAACTATTTTTGGATGTTTTCCTACATTTTCAAATATATTGATTTGAATTACAACACAGAATACAAAGTATATACTGCTCACTTTATATTATTTTTATTTTTATTATAAATATTTGCACTGTAAAAATAATAAAGGGATAGCTCAATGGTTTGAGCATTGGCCTACTAAACCCAGGGGTGAGAGTTCAATGCTTAAGGGGGCCATTTAGGGATCTGGGGCAAAATCGGTACTTGGTCCTGCTAGTGAAGGCAGGGGACTGGACTCGATGACCTTTCAAGGTCCCTTCCAGTTCTATGAGATAGGTATAGCTCCGTATATTCATATTCAATAAACAAAATAAATAGTATTTTTCAATTCACCTCATACAAGTACCATAATGCAATCTCTTTATCATCAAAGTGCAACTTACCAATGTAGATTTTTTTTTGTTTATAACTGCACTCAAAACAAAACAATGTAAAACTTTAGAGCCTACAAGTCCACTCAGTCCTACTTCTTATTCAGTCAATTGCTAAGACAAACAAGTTTTTTACATTTACGGGAGATAATGCTGGCAGCTTCTTATTCACAATGTTACCTGAAAGTGAGAACAGGCACTTCTGTAGCCAGCACTGCTATGACGCTCATTAAAAAAATGTGTTAATTAAATTTTGACTGAACTCCTTGAGGGAGAATAGTATGTCTCCTGTTCTGTTTTAGCCGCATTCTGCCATATATTTCATCATATAGCAGTCTTGGAAGATGATCCAGCATATGTTCATTTTAAGAACACTTTCACTGCAGATTTGACAAAATGCAAAGAAGGTACCAATGTAAGATTTGTAAAGATAGCTATAGCACTCAACCCAAGGACTAAGAATCTAAAGTGCTTTCCAAAATCTGAGAGGGAAGAGGTGTGGCACATGCTTTCAGAAGTCTTAAAAGAGCAACACTCCAATGTGGAAACTACAGAACCCAAACCACCAAAAAAGAAAATCAACCTTCTACTGGTGGCATCTGACTCATATGATGAAAGTGAACATGCGTCAGTCTGCACTACTTTGGATCATTATCGAGCAGAACCCGTCATCAGCATGAACACATATCCTCTGGAATGGTGGTTAAAGCATGAAGGGACATATGACTCTTTAGTGCACCTGGCATGTAAACATCTTGTAACGCCGGCTACAGTGCCATGTGAACATTTCAAGTGACATTGTAAACAAGAAGTGGGCAGCATTATCTCCTGCAAATGTAAACAAACTTGTTTGTCTGTGTGATTGGCTGAAAAAGAAGTAGGCCTGAGTGGATTTGTAGGCTCTAAAGTTTACAGTGTTTTATTTTGAATGCAGTTATTTTTTGTACATAATTCTACATTTGCAAGTTCAACTTTCATGATAAAGAGATTGTACTACAGTACTTGTTTGAGGTGAATTGAAAAATATAATTTCTTTTGTTTTTTACAGCACAAATAGTTTTGATTAAAAATAAATATGAAGTGAGCACTGTACACTTTATATTCTGTGTTGAAATTGAAATCAATATATTTGAAAATGTAGAAAATATCCAAAAATATTTAAATAAATGGTACTGTTATTAACAGTGCGATTAATTGCAATTAATTTTTTTAATCACTTGATAGCCCTAGTTTCTGGCAATTCATGTTGTCACATTTTTTCTTCAGTGTTTTAACCAGTGGGCTGCCTGACCTAGTAGTCTGATAGGTTTTTCTATTGACCTGATAATTAGTCTGTTACATTTCTAATTTTCCATATTACAAAAAGGAGTCAAAGGAGAGTTTACATTGTAATTTCTGTTGTTCCCTATAGACCCGAGTCTGCTACCTTTACCAAGATTGAATAGCACACTACTCCACAAGCAGTTTTATTGATTTCATTCTGCCTACTTACAGAATACTACTACTGAACTTGAAAAAAATGTGGGAATATGGTTTTGTAGACATAGCTTTTAGAGAGGTTTGTTATTACTAGAACTCTCACTCTACATTTTTCCCTTCCCTCTTGAACCTTCACACAAGGAGAAAAGATTGTTGACTCCCGAAAGCTAGAATAATTTCTACCTGGTTGTTCACATTTTTATATAAATCTTTTTTTATTGCAGTTGTACCATAATAACAATTTTTCACAAAAACCAACACACTGAATAAATATTTTTATCTAGATTTTTAAAAATGTATAGATTTTGATGGCCTTGGTTACCTTAACTACTTCCAGGTTTGTATGTGTATTTGTTTAAATTTTTAAAAGATGAAATGGTATGGGCACTTACTACTAGTCATAGTTATGAGAACAAACTCAGTCTATTTTATTATGCAGAATATTAAAAACAGAAGAGAAAAATGTCAATAGCGTCAACTCCACATGGACATGAGCTATTTTTAAATTGTTATTGAATTATGTGGGTAATATTTCACAATAAAATTAGAAGATTCTAGTGAAATCATAGTGAGTTTCTCCTGTAACTGAAATGTCTAGCATCTCATTCTTCAACCTCTATTTCCTGGCTTTTAAGTTTGTGAGTGAACAAACAACATAGGCGTGTAGGGACAAAATTAGAAAGGCAAGGCACAAAATGAGATTAAACTAGCTAGAGACATAAATGATAACAAGAAACCCTTCTACAAATACATTACAAGCAAGAAGACAACCAAGGACACGGTAGGCTCATTACTAGGGGGGGAAGACAATAACAGAAAATGTGGAAATGGCAGAAATGCTAAATGACTTTTTTGTTTCAGTTTTCACCAAAAGATTAGTAGCAATTGGATATCTAACATAGTGAACACCAGTGAAAATGAGATAGGATCTGAGGTTAAATAGGGAAAGAACAAGTTAAAAATTACTTAGACAAGTTAGCTGTCTTCAAGTTGGTAGGGCCTGATGAAATACATCCTAGAATACTCAAGGAGCTGACTGAGGAGCTATCTGAGCCATTAGCAATTATCTCTGAAAACTCATGGAAGACAGGAGAGATTCCAGAGTACTGGAAAAGGGCAAATATAGAGCCCATCTATAGAAAGGGGACTAAGAACAACGTGGGGAATTACAGACCAGTAGTTTAACGTCAATACCTGAAAGGATAATAGAGCAAATAATTAAGCAATTTGCAGACATCTAGAAGATAATAAGATAAGTAATGGTCAATATGGATTTGTCAAGAATAAATCATGTCAAACCAACCTAATAGCTTTCTTTGACAGGGTAACAAATCTTGTGGCTAGGGGAAGCAGTATATGTGGTATATCTTGACTTTAGTAAGGGTTTTGATACTGTCTCACATGAGCCTCTCATAAACTAACTAGGGAAATATAGCTTAAATGGAGCTACTATAAGGTGGGTGCATAACTGGTTGGAAAACCATTCCCATTGAGTAGTTATCAGTGGTTTGCAGTCAAGCTAGAAGGGCATATTGAGTGGGGTCCCGCAGGGAGCTGTCCTGGGTCCAGTTCTGGTCAATATCTTCATCAATGATTTAGATAATGGCATAGCGTTTATAAAGTTTGCAGATGATACCAAGGGGGTGCAAATTCAAATGATCTGAACAAACTGGAGAAATGGTTTCAAGTAAATAGTATGAAAATACTTCTCTTATGAGGGAACAATCAATTGCATTCATACAAAATGGGAAATGACTGCCTAGGAAGGAGTACTGCAGAAAGGGATCCGGGTATTATAGTGGATCACAAGCTAAATATGAGTTAACAGTGCAACACTGATTAAAAAAAAATAAAAATAAAAAAAAAGCAGCAAACATCATTCTGGGATATATTAGCAGGATTATTGTGAGCAAGACGTAAGAAGTAATTCTTTCAAAACACTCTGTGCTGATAAAGCCTTAGCTGGAATATTGGGTCCAGTTCTGGACACCACATTTCAGGAAAGACATGGATAAATTGGAGAAAGTCCAGAGAAAGAGCAAGAAAAATGATTAAGAGTCCAGAAAATTTGACCTATGAGGAAAGATTGAAAAAATTGGCATTTGGATGCTACAGTGGAAGATTCTGTGTAGTTCAAATGCATCTCAGTTCTGAGCTGCAACAGCCCACTATTTTTGTATTTCATTAAAATTTTATAATTGAGACAGAGCATAGCAAAATTAATGTCCTTATTAAATTGAACAGTTCCATTATTTGTGGCCCAGATTCTGACAGTTCTTTATAAAGCTGTGCAAAGTTAGGGGAAGGATAGAAGGAGGCCTCCCCCTCCCCCTCCCCCACCAAGTTCCTGGCATGGTGGTGAGAAAGGGGAGGCAGGCAAAGGCATATTCAAGGAACAGAGACTTTGCTTTCTCCATGTGTCACTGGAGAGCATATTGCCACAAAACAGAAAGGGAGTAGGGCCATGTCCTTGCCTCCCCTTTCTCACAAGCCTGTATGGATAAGTACACTGCATCCCTTAAGGAGTGTAGCAGTGAGTGTGCTCTCCCTGCATACTGGCTGTTTGTTTCAGAGATTTTCCAGGGTAGTATCATATCCCATTATATCGAAAAACTATGGCACTGATCTTGCATACTGAAGTCACTGGGGCTCTGTGCAAGTGCAGGGATTTGCTTGCCCAGAACATCTTGCAAGATTGGGGGTTAAGCCCTGGATCCACAAAGGTACTTAGGCACATAAGTCCTATTTTTAGATGCCACTGTGATCCCCAAAACTGTCACTCAGCTCCCACCTAAACTTGCTTGGAACTTAAGGTATTGCAGATAAAGTTCCCTAGGTCCCTAAGTTTTGGCCTCTGAGCATGTGCACTGCTGTCTCACTCTAGGAATATGGGTACCTATCTCCTGCCTAAGTCCCAGAGCAAACTAAAAAAAAGGGGAAGGTTACCACTCAGAATCATAGAACTGGAAGGGACCTCAAGAGGTCATCTAGCCCAGTCCCCTGCACTCAAGGCACTCTTCCAATTAAGTCACATGTATGGTCTTACCCAGTTGGCATGCTCAGCAGCCTCCTAACACATCATACACAATACGCAGAGAAAGACAAGGACCTCCCTTATAATCTTTAGCCCAGGAGTTAAAGCACTTATCTGGCATGTGGGTGACCATCCATTCAAGTCTCATAGACTCATAGACTTTAAGGTCAGAAGGGACCATTATGATCATCTGGTCTGACCCCCTGCATGCTGCAGGCCACAAAACCGTCCCTACCCTTCCCTTGACTCTGCTGATGAAGTCCCAAATCCTGTGTCTTGGTGACTTCAATTTGCAGAGAACCCTCCTGCTAGCGATCCCTGCCCCATGCTGCGGAGGAAGGCAAAAAACCTCCAGGGCCTAAGCCAATCTACCCTGGAGGAAAATTCCTTCCCGACCCCAAATATGGCGATCAGTAAGACCCCGAGCATGTGGGCAAGAGTTAGGGTGACCAGATCACCAAAGACAAATATCGGGACGCGGGGGGGGGGGGGGGGGGGGGGGGTGGGGGGGCGTGGCGGGGGGCGGGGCCAAAAAAAACCCCCCACACCTTTCCTCCGCAAGCGCTGGAGGGAGGCCCGGGAGACTCAGGGGGAGCACGGGGCTGGGGTGAGTGAGAGTCCGGCCTGGCCCCGAGCAGGCAGGACTCAGTTGGGTGGTAGGGCGAGGAGCGGGGCGACCCGCGGGGCCAGGCGGCGGCTGTTGTTGTCCCCCTGGTCAGCGGGACTCGGGAGCAGCTGCTGCTGCAGCTCCCACTGCCGCGGGGGAGGAAGCGGCTCTGGTGCCCCGCAGCTGCGGCTCTGGCGCCCCCGAACCTCCCGAGCCGGGGCCTGCTGCGGGGGACCCAGCAGCGCACACGCTGGGTCCAGCCCCTGGCCGGTCGCGTCTGGGCTGCTGCCCAGCTGGTGCAATCGCGCGGCGGCCCCGGAGTGGGGGCAGCAGGCCCCAGCCCCCCCCGTCCCGCAGGGGAACGAACGGGGCTGGGCTGCCGATGCCTCCGCCCTGGGGCCGCCGCGGGATACCACCAGCTGGGCAGCAGCCCAGACACGACTGGCCAGGGGCTGGGCCCAGC